>NW_027641387.1:87500-177000 GCF_949987615.1 Pollachius pollachius
GACTCTCTGAGGAACCTGAGGACACGTCTTTGGACTGGGAGGAGACCAGAAAGAGAAGATTTGGTAGGTGCCCCTTTATAGAGTATTTAAAAGAAATAATAACTTTTTTAGCCAAAGTGACCGTGTGTGTGTTTGTGTGTGTGTGTATGTGTGTGTGTGTGTCCTACTCCTGAACAGCTCTATGGTTTCACATCACTGTCATTGTGAGCATCGGACTGCTGAGTATTCTCCTCATCTCCCTGCGCTTCAGTGAGTCTAAATCATTTCATCCTGAATAGAATTACAATACAGTATAATCATATTAATGACTGTAATAACAGCAATGATAATGATACATATTGTTTTTGTTAGATTTAATGATAATAATAGGGTTAGCACACATACACCACACGCACACACATAAACACCGCATACACACACGCACACACAATCCACAAACACGTGCACGAACACAAACGCACACGGACACACACTGCACACACGGGCGCGCTGATGCAGACGTTTCAAGACAAGGGCAGCGCAGGACACCGCATACACACACACCACACACACATGCACACACGCACGCTCACACATGCACGTGCATACACACACTGCACACACGCGGATGCAGATGTTTCAAGACAACGGCAAGATTGAGATAACAGCCCCGCCGTCGACACACTCTCCCACCTGAGCCTTATGTCTATCATTGACACTTTTTTGCAAAACGTTATTTTTCTTTAAACATTATCCACCTCCTGAGCCTCCCGAAATGTCTTGCGATCTAGAAATCCCCCCTCCCCCCTGCCGACTGTTTTAGTTGTTTTATTTTTCTTATGTTTCATGTGTAGGCTATGTGTGACTGTAGGCTACTGCTGCCTGTCTTGGCCAGATCACTTGAAGAGATGTTTAATCTCAATGACGCATTCTTCTGTTAACAAAAAAAAACATCTCCCACGTCAGGTAGCCAATGTACAATCTGCAATCTTGCCCTCACACCCCCCCTCCCCCACACAAGCCCGTGCTTTAGTTCACTATAGTTAGGGAGGTTGCTGCCTTAGCTGTTGTTACTTGAACACAATTTTAGTGAAGTTTGTTATTATTATTTTTAGCTAAACAATAGTAGTTGCCGTGCATTTTTTAAGTATCAATGCACTTTGAGCCCTGAATAACAGTAAAAGCTATTGAATGATTGATTCGTATGCATAGTATACTACACTTTCCATTAAACAATTACCCCTGTAACCCAACAGTTAGCTGAACATTATATGGTCCCGTCCTTCCACTCCCTGTTTTCTCACCCTGTTTAAACAAGCAATCAACTGCATTTGTCCCAGTGTGCTATGGGAAATTAAAGGTCCAATGGAATGCTACTTTGTGGATGCTTTAATATGGATATTAGTAGGCCCCAAACACAGTACTTGAAGACGTTCCCGAAATTCAGCCGTGGTGCAGAATTACAGCCACTACGAGCCAGTCGCACATTGATCTTTCCCCAAATGCGCTGTCTCGGTGTCTGTCGCTTTAATGCAAATGAGGAGGAGAGAGGCGGGTCAAGGAGGAGGGTGGGGGTGTGGCCCTGAGCAGCTTGCGGCCACAGTACCATGTGCTCTGTTTACAATGGATGTATCGCAATGGCGAGGCGCACACAGCCTTTGGCCGTGTTCTGTAAATATTCTAGAACACTCCGGGTGCTCCGGCGGGAGTCTTGGAGCTCTATATCTAAATAATATCACATTATACGTAGATATCTAAATCATATAATATATATTATCACGGCCAAAAGCTGTGTGAGCCTCCAAACGATATTATGAATCTCAAACGACCGCGTTGGGTTCTCCGACGTCTCTGGTTCTTCCACGTCCACATCAATCTGAAGTAGACTGAACCACGACATGGAGGAGAAAGAGAATGTTGACCGCGGTGGTCTCGCTGCCTCGGCAGCGGTCAGCGCTTAGGCACCACCGCCTCCTGCAGCAACGAGGTGGTGGTCCCTTGGCAGCGGGAAGCGGGGCTCAAGCGGGAGACATTCACGGGCAACAATCCCTTTCTCCTCCATGTCGTGGTTCATGTACTTCAGGGGTAAAAGCCAAAGTTCCTTTCCCCCAATTTCTCTCAACCATGGCTGAGATAACCCCCACTACGAGTCTCGTTGTGAAATACCAGAGACGAGAGTCCGACGTGTTATGCGCCATAACACCAACAGCAGAAGTGTTATCCAAATAACAAGGAAGTGTACAGCACTTGCGGTACAGTCCTGGAGCTCTATATCTAAATAATATCATATAATACATAGAAATCTATATGATATAATACATATTATCATGGCCAAAACCTGTGTGCGCCTCCAGACGATATTATGAATCACAAACGACTGCGTCGGGTTCTCCAATCTCTGGTTCTTCCACTTCCACGTCAATTTTAAGTAGACTGAACCGTGCGCTGGCGGCTGGCGGCTGGCGGCTGGCGGCTGGCGGCTGGCGGCTGCCCGCCGCCGGGCGGTCGTGCTTTGTGGCGATGGTGCTTTGTGGCGGTGATGCTACATGGTGGTGGTGCCTCGCGGCAGCGGGGCACCGGTGGGAGACAATCCCTTTCTCCTCCATGTCGTGGTTCATGTACTTCAGGGAGTCAAGCCAAAGTTCCTTTCCCCCAATTCCTTCTCAACTATGGCGGAGATAACCCCAACTACAGTCTCGTTGTGGAAATACCAGAGATGTCAATGAACCAACGTTTTATGCGCCATAACATCAAAGCAGAACGGTTATAGCAACTACAAAGCGCCACACATGTGACGCTCGCATGGTCATAGCTCATTGTCTGATTGGCAGGTCAAATTCTCTGGGCGGGCAAGGCAGAGAAAGGGGAGGTAACTTGGCCCCTTATGACGACATATGGGGCCACATTCCAAATCAGCACGCCTGAGCTTCCATTTTTTCAAAGGCGAGCAGGGTACCTAGTGCTCGTTTTACACCGAACACAAGTTTTAGCCACTGGGAGACGATAGGCAGGCTAGGGGAACTCATATTAATGTTAGAAAACCTCATAAAGTGAGATTTTCATGCCATGGGACCTTTAAGCAATAAAATACGCTCTCCTTCTCCGGTAACACAGTCGTTCGCGATGCCTTTTTTTTTGCTGTCTGCGGGCAAACCAAAAAAAAATACAGTGTCAGCGGCCGCACTTATCCCGCCTCTTGCGAACTTAGACCGTACGTCATATCCCGCCCCTTGCAAGCCCACCCCCCTTGATTCTACTGATGTCTGAATGACATCGATGTCCGCACATAAAGCATCAAGTGTGAATCACCCTCAGGGTCGAATCTTCTTATATACAAATGTGGCGAACTTAAAATTTTTATGCTTGCTTCATGAAGTAAAGAGAAAATTATTATGCTTGCTTCATTTCGTAATAGGTGAACCAATATGTTATTTGTTTTAACATTATAGGAAAAATGTTATTTTATATTGCGCTCAGAAATTTCCACACACCGCACATGCGCACAAACATACACGGAAGCACAGACACACACACGTGCACACTAGAGATGGATTTATTGATTAATTTCCGCGAACCAGTTCGCGTGATTCAGTTCGCCAAGGGAAGTCGTTCGCGAATCGTTCGTTCGTTCAGTCGAGTTTCCGGTAGCGGTGAATCGAATCATACACGGTTCTCTGAGTCAGTCAGACTCAGCCCCTCGTTCGTTAGTTCGTTCGTTCGTTCAGTCAAGTTTCCGGTTCAGTCGAGTTTCCGGTAGAATCATGGAATAAACGGCTCAGACTCAACGCCTCCCTCATTCTCATTCTCATACGTCAACATTACAACTTTAAACAAACGCAGCGGGATGGGGGGTGTAGTTGATTATTGGATGTTTGACATATCAGCAAAATAATAGACTTGATTTAGCAATGATGGTGGGTGTCCCGGGTGTTTTAGGCTCCCATAAACAGAACCCTGTGCAGCCAAAGACTAAATCTAGCTGCCAAAATTAACACTGCCTTCAAAACGAGAGCTGGTTAATTGTGAAAAATGCATTAAACTGTCATCAGACAACGCAGTTATACGCTATTGTAATGACCTCGCCGGTGACAAACCAGGTCACTGAAAACCCGTAACCAACGGCAAAAAGCCACACTAACAACAACCGGTTACCCGGGACACCCCCAACCCGGTCCCTTCAACGTGCAAGCCCCCACCCTCCTGTTCTCCCAAGGCCCTCCCCCAGCTGACCTGATGATTCGCCCCCCACACTGATTGACAAGAAGAACATCCAATGCATGCACAGAGAACAACTGGCATAACGGACAACGAAATACAATGCAACACATAACACACAAACTCTTTAAATGTCCCAGGGTCGCTACAGTATAGACTCTACAGTTTCTAGTATAAAGGCTGGGACGAATTTCAAATGATAAATATGTACACTTTATGTTGAAAGTATACTGTCGCGATTTCCATTGAAACGAATTGCGCGGTGAGTAGTCTTCACAACGAGAGCTGGTAGGTTGTGAAAAATGTGGTATAAAGGCTGGGACGAATTTCGAATTATAAATATGTACAATGCATCCTTTAAATACGTCCATGCAACAGATGGCCAATGTGAATAATAGATAGCTCGCTCACTAAGCCCATTTGTTTTTTCCCCATTAAACCTGTTGATTTCTGTCTCTCATTGACTAAAATTCAACGAGAGCGTCGTAGACTCAGTCCTAGAACAGCATACGATTGGCTGACTCTCGTGAGTCGTGAAGTCTCTCAGTCGGTCCCTCCTCAACACTCACACAGTGAGTGAACGAACTGTCAGCGAGTCAGCGACTAGTGGGTCTGGGAGGAGTCGACTCTGAGAACGAACGAGGCGAACGAGACAAACTAAGCGAACGAGAGAGAGGAACCAGTTCAGTTCGTTCGTCTTAACGATTCGTTCATTCGAACTGATCGTTCGCGAACGAGTCAACACTAGTGCACACACCGCACGTCAAGACAAAGGCAGCAACACACTCGCCCAGGTAAGAGGTTATGTCTTTAAACATAACGGCTCCGCCATCGACACACGCGCAGGTAATAACACACACGCACGCGAACACACCGCAGCGACACTCGCCCAGGTAAGACGATATGTTTTTAAACATCTCCCTGCTATATAATAGCAGGCCTGTCGCACAAGTGAAGGAGCGTTCACATCCAACGCGAAGGGGCGACACGGTTCCGTACAACGTCAACGGAGAGACGTGAATCGGGCAAATTTTTTGCTACAGAAAACCCGCAACAAGATTTGATTTAAAGCGCGACACTTTTGCCCGGCACGTGCGAGCGCGTTTACTGGTTTTGCAGCGCGACACTTTCGCTCGCCAGCAAAGACAGCCAATCAGCATTCAACAGCGTGGCCACTGAGGGACGTAACGTAACAGTCAATCAGCGTTCAACAGCGTGGCCACTGAGGGACGTAACGTAACAGCCAATCAGCGTTCAACAGCGTGGCCACTGAGGGACGTAACGTAACAGCCAATCAGCGTTCAACCGGGCAACCATTCCCTGCGGTGCAGTCCGGGTTGAACCGCAGCATGGAGGAGAAAGGGATGGTTGCCGTTTGCCCTCCCGGAGCTCTATAATAGTATATAATATTATATAATTTAATATATAATATCAGGGCCAAAAGCTGTGTGAGCTCCGGATGGCCGTAGCGCGTGGGGATTGGGCTTCGAGGGGTTTGTTTACCGCCGTTGCTATGGTTACCGGTCTTGTGTGTTCCAACGGTTTATTTGCGGTGGTATCTAATAAATCTCTGTCTAATCAATACTTCATCCACTGCCTCTTCCGTGGTTATTACAATATAATGAACCGACCGTCGGGTTCTCCACGTCTCTCCCTCCTCCACAACAGGTGGAGACAGCGGTGGTTATCGGCCGTGGGGGACAATGGACAAAGGATGCTCGGTTCATAACTAAAGAGACAATTATTAGGCTTGCTTCGTTACGTAATAGCTGAACCGAAATGTTATACGTTGTAACGTTATAGGCAAAATGTTGTTATATTATGCACTCAGAAATGAAATACAATATCGACTGGGGTTTCCACATTATAGCTATGGGTTTAATTACAACTAGAGGTGCACTGCGCGCGCTCATCCTCTAGTTGTAATAGTAGCAATGATAATGATCATTATTGTTTTTGTTAGAATTTGTGCTACTAAAATGAATAATTGTAACAATAGCAACGATAATGATATTGATGACTGTAGTTATTGCTATTTGAATTAGTATTAATATTATGGACTTTGTGTTTGGTTGGCTGTGGGTCCTGTGATGTTTAGAGACGATGTCGTTCTGTTTTAGAGCTCTTATCTTCTGTATTCCTCTGTTCTGTTCTAGACTCACCGTCACCCTGGAGGGAGGGGAGAGAGCACTTACTGGGTGAACTCGGTGAGGGTTTTATCCAAGTTATTAAATCAACCGCGTCATTAACATTCATTTCAAAAACACCCTCTGCTTTTGTGATTCATATTGTGGTCTACTAAGGTCAGGTTTCTATTGTCGTCTATTAAGGTCATGCTTCTATGTGGTCTGTTAAGGTCAGGTCTCAGGGTTGTGTGTCCGTGACGAAGATCGTAAGATAAGCAGTTCTCTGTTTGTTCAGGATTTTCTTTTACATTCAACAGATGAATTGACACTTCAGGGCTGGATGTTTCACGACAAGAGTTTCTACCTTATTTCTACTACTAAGAAGGGCTGGAGGGCCAGTAGAGAAGACTGTCTGCAGAGGAAGGCAGACCTGGTGGTCATCAACAGCAGAGAAGAACTGGTGTGTGTGTGTGTGTGTGTGTGTGTGTGTGTGGGGGGGGGGGGGGGGGGGGGGGGGGGGGGGGGGTGTGTGTGTGTGTGTGTGTGTGTGTGTGTGTGTGTGTGGGAGAGACATATTGTTTGTGTGAGTAAGTAAGAGAGAGAGAGGTAGAGAGAGAGATTGTGTGTGTGTGTGTGTGTCTGGCGTGTGCGTGTATGTGTGTGTGTGTACTTTGTGGCCATGACAACAGATGCTTTTACCTTTAGAACCAGGTTTTCAGGTTTGTCAGCAGATTGATGGGTCCTTCCTGGATTGGACTGAGTGATCGAGAGACAGAGGGGACCTTCAAGTGGGTGGATGGTACCCACATGACCTCAAGGTAAGGCTGAAGACTCTATTCAGCAGCATCTCTTCTCTGAGAGTGACAGAGTGACCTCCTCTGTCTCCTCCTCGTGGTTCTCAGTTGGAGACACGTCAAACCACGCGATGACGGCGGAGCAAGAGACTGTGTCGTGGCAGGGGAGGACGGCTGGTCTGAAGAACCGTGTTACAGACTGCACCACTGGATCTGTGAGAAGAGCGTAGACGTGGATCATCTGGAGGCTGAGCTGAACAAAGAGGGTCCGCAGACTTTGTTTGTGTTCATGAGTGGAGAACGGTTCCTCCTTTCTGTTCTCTGTGCCGTAGATACAGTAAATACACTCTTTAAGAGTTGAAAGGTTGTTGGATGTGTTTAGGTCTACTAAGGTAAGGTTTCTATTGTGGTCTACTGAGGTCAGGTTTCTATTGTGGTCTACTGAGGTCATGTTTCTATTTTGGTCTACTGAGGTCATGTTTCTATTGTGGTCTACTGAGGTCATGTTTCTATTGTGGTCTACCAAGGTCAGGTTTCTATTGTGGTCTACTGAGGCCATGTTTCTATCGTGGTCTATTGAGGCCAGGTTTCTATTGTGGTCTATTGAGGTCAGGTTTCTATTGTGGTCGACTGAGGTCAGGTTTCTATCGTGGTCTATTGAGGTCAGGTTTCTATTGCGGTCTATTGAGGTCAGGTTTCTATCGTGGTCTACTAAGGTCAGGTTTCTATCGTGGTCTACCAAAGTCATGTTTCTATTGTTGTCTACTAAGGTCAGGTTTCTATTGTGGTCTACTAAGGTCAGGTTTCTATCGTGGTCTATTTACGTCATGTTTCTATCGTGGTCTATTGAGTTCAGGTTTCTATTGTGGTCTACTGAGGTCATGTTTCTATTGTGGTCTATTGAGGTCAGGTTACTATTGTGGTCTATTGAGGTCATGTTTCTATTGTGGTCTATTGAGGTCAGGTTTCTATTGTGGTCTACTAAGGTAAGGTTTCTATCGTGGTCTACTAAGGTCATGTTTCTATTGCGGTCTCCTCATGTCAGGTCACAAGGGTCAACCCTTTCTGGGTTCACTTGCACTAGTTTCTATTTGAGCTGCTGAACGGTTTTGCGTTCTTCTCTGCAAGCTCCGCCCCCGCCTCGTTAATCTCTGCGCTGGAGTGACTTCCCCTCCCTGGGAGATCTTTGTAGACACTGCTGTGATATTCAATCATGTATGAAGAGGCAGGCGAGAATACTGGGGGTGAATCCCCTGGGTCGCCCTCTAGTGGACAGGTGTTAGGACAGAGTGAAGGGAGTGTCTGACGCTGCATCTCTAGATCCGTGTTGTAAACGTTCACTCCTCTCCTCCTGCTTTCTTCAGGTTCAGTGGTGCCCACGGAGGAGGAGGCCCCCAGCATCACAGAGTTCCACTCCTCTACCCACGTGTTGCCCGTGGGCCAAACGGCCCGCTATACCTGCCACGCCGGCGGCACGCCGGAGCCCACAGTAGAGTGGCTCCACAACGGCCGGCCCCTGGAGAGGGACGGCACAGACGACCAATCAGAGGCCTGGGTGGAGAGGGGCTTCCTCTTCGTCAGAGGGGTGGGGTATGGCGTGAACACGGTCTGCTGCATGGCGAGCAACAGCGCTGGCACGGCCAATCACAGCGCTCAACTGCTTGTCTTTGGTAAGTCCTGGATCCAAAGAGAGGTGTTGATGATGATGTATTCATAATGTTGTTGATGATGTATTCATAACACTGTTGTTGATGTATTCATAACACTGTTGTTGATATATTCATAACACTGTTGTTGATGTATTCATAACACTGTTGTTGATATATTCATAACACTGTTGTTGATGTATTCATAACACTGTTGTTGATGTATTCATAACACTGTTGTTGATGTATTCATAACACTGTTGTTGATGTATTCATAACACTGTTGTTGATATATTCATAACACTGTTGTTGATGTATTCATAACACTGTTGTTGATGTATTCATAACACTGTTGTTGATGTATTCATAACACTGTTGTTGATGTATTCATAACACTGTTGTGGATATATTCATAACACTGTTGTTGATGTATTCATAACACTGTTGTGGATATATTCAAAACACTGTTGTTGATGTATTCATAACACTGTTGTTGATGTATTCATAACACTGTTGTTGATGTATTCATAGCACGCACCCACGCACGCACCCACACACGCACGGACGCACGCATGCACACACACACACACACACAGACACACACACACAAACACACACATATACACACAGTCAGACAAACACAAACACACACACACACACACAGATACAAACTATACTGTATATATATAGTGTGTATTTATACTATGTGTACTTATGCACACATGAATAAATACATGCCTGATGTATGAACCAGTTCTATGGTTCATCAGTCCATCTCCAGCCTGTCTGTGTGTGTATGATGATATAGATATGAATCCTAGCCAAGTGCCCCCAGTGATGTGTATATGTATGTGTAGGTGAGCAGGTGTATGTCTGAGTAGATGTCTATAATAAATGAACCAGTTCTATGGTTCATCAGTCCATCTCCAGCCTGTATGTGAGCTCAGCTCTTTCAGTCTGTTCTTTACACAGGTGTCCCTTTGAAGGTTGAGGGCCATGTATGTGTATTGGGAAATCCAAAAGTGGAATATGTTGGAAGATATTACAAATATTGTTTAGATATTTCATGGGTTTAATCAACTCATCATACTGAACATTTTGATGTATGATATGTTAATGTGAAGTAAATACTGAGGGAGTAAATGCACTTTATACATTTGTCCTTGTTTCAATGTTTTGATTGGGACAGCCACTCACACACACATGGGATTTCCAATCAACTTTAACTTTAATTATCTTAAACATAATGTGTCCTATTGCTTAGAAAATATACAGCACATGATTCCAATATAGTACCTATCATATATTTTTTTTGTCTTTCTATGTTAATGTTTGAAGAAGAGAGAGCGATCACAAAAAGAGTCTGAAAGAGAATAAAGAGAAGAAGAGCGCAGGAGAACAGTACTAGTGATGATGATGATGATGAGGATGAAGAGCGGTTCAGCAGCTCATCATGTCTGGTTCTCCCTCAGATGCCTGTGAACTCACACTGGACCCCAACACGGCCCACAGACGACTCTCTCTGTCTGAGGACAACAGGAAGGTGATGCTGGTTGGAGAGGACCAGTCGTATCCAGATCACCCAGAGAGATTTGACTCCATGGTCCAGGTGTTGGGTAGAGAGGCTCTGACTGGCCGCTGTTACTGGGAGGTAGAGAGGGAAGGAGGTGTTTGGATAGGAGTGACATACAGAGGAATCACAAGGAGAGGACGGGGTGGTGACAGCAGGCTTGGAGAGAACAAAAAGTCCTGGGGTCTTTATTGTTCTGATCGTGGTTACTCTGCCGTGTACAACGGTAGGAGAACAGACCTCCCTCTCCCCCCCGCTGGCTCCACCAGAGTAGGAGTGTATCTGGACCGGCCTGCTGGCTCTCTGTCCTTCTACAGAGTGTCCCCAGGTGGAGGAGGGTCCTCAGACACACTGACACACGTCCACACCTTCTGGTCCTCCTTCACCCAGGAGGACCTCCTCCCTGGGGCCAGGGTATGGGGGGGGGGGATCCTACTGGGAGGGGTGAGGGGGGCCTCAGCGACTCTGTGTCGGTTGTAGAAAAAAAAAACGGGCGCGGAGGAGGAGGACCGTCAGCTGCAGTGCTGCAACACACACACACACACAAACACACACACACACACACACACACACACACACACACACACACACACACTGAGAGGACTGATGACTCAGTGTCTCTGTGGCAGTTATAGTCTCTCTCTCCCTCTCTCTCTCTCTCTCTCCCTTTCTCTATTTCTCTCTGTCTCTCTCTCTATTTTTTTCTCTCTCTCTCTCTCTCTCTCTCTCTCTCTATGTTTTTCTCTCTATCTATTTTTCTTTCCCTCTCTCTCTCCCTCTCTCTCTCTCTCTCTCCCTCTCTCTCTCCCTCTCTCTCTTTTTCTTTCTCTCTCTTTCTTTCTCTCCCTCCCTCTCTCTCTCTTTCTTTCTCTCTCTCTCTCCCTCTCTTTTTCTTTCCCTCTCTCTCCCTCTCTCTCTCTTTTTCTTTCCCCCTCTCTCTCTCTCTCTCTCTCTCTCTCTCTCTCTCTTTTTCTTTCCCTCTCTCTCCCTCTTCTAGACAGTATAGTATGATAAACCATGAAAAGACTTTTAAGATCTCCCATAGTTAGAGAAGCACATTTATTATTTGAAATGTATATAAAATACCTATTGATGGTAAATGTTTGCATATTTTCAGACGTCACCAGTTTTGGTCTTAAGGGCTCTGATATCATTTTTGTTATAACCCTGATTTACGACCTGATTTAAAGCAGATTTTATATTTTATTAATAATAACCAAGAGGTCTATGGGATAATGTTGCATGTTGTAAATTACTTTAAACTGAATCTTGATTTTTTTGTGTTCTGATGTGAACCAAGCGTCCGCAGAACATGCTCAGTTATTAAAGATATGTGCACACCTGTTGATGATTTGTAAAGTCTGCTGCTTCTATTGTTTTAGTCCTCCTGTTTATTGTGTACAAGTAAAGGGACTATTTTTCTGTTGTATTTGTTAATGAAGCATAATTGCAATAAACAACTTGGTGGATCCAACTGAATGTTCTCCTGTGTTCAGCCGATGATTTCTTGTTTTTTTAGTGAATAATGCTTCAATAAGTGCCTTAAGAAAAATAATATATAAATTATGGCTGTCAAATTAACGCGTTAATTCCGATTAATTAATCACAGAAAATGACGCGTTAAAAAAAATTAACGCAGATTAATCGCACTTCTATAGTGCCCTTTGACCCGGTGCGTCATATGGGTTGAAACAAAATGGAGGCAGACGAGAAAACGCTGCTCGGCCCCGTGCACGGAAAGTTAAAGTTTAAACTCCCAGACGGAACTGTAGTTAGGAACACCGTTATCTGCAATCTCTGTAGTAAGGAATTTTCCTATCACCGGAGTTCTTCAACCCTTAAATATCACCTCAACGCAAAACGTTTGGTAGCAAGCTGGCAGGTACGAGCTGCCACCGCCCCTGAAGCTGGCGCTAGCAGCCAGCCTCGTCAAGCCACACTCGACTGAGATGCATTGAATCCTGAGTGAGATGGAAATGTTATTCATTTGATCTTAACATGCACCGTATGTTAATGAAAGACACTCATCTGCCGTAATTTACTTGAATTAAATTATTTTTGAAATACCGTCTCGGAAAAATGTAAGTATGAGATTAATTTAGATTAATGAATCACAGAGCCTGTAATTAATTAGATTATGTTTTTTAATCGCTTGACAGACCTAATATTAATCAGAAATTATAAATAAAACCACAAATGTTTTTCCTCCCTGGGTTTTGGTTGGGGGGGTTCTCAGTGTCTCTGTCGGTTGTGGAAAGAAACCACAGACAGATGGACGGACACTCTGTCTCTCCCTCTCCCCCCCCGTCTCCCTCCCCCCCTCTCCCTCTCCCCCCCTCTCCCTCTCCCCCCGTCTCCCTCTCCCTCTCCCCCCCGTCTCCCTCTCCCCCCCGTCTCCCTCTCCCCCCCGTCTCCCTCTCCCTCTCCCCCCCCGTCGCCCTCCCCCCCGTCTCCCTCTCCCCCCCGTCTCCCTCTCCCCCCCGTCTCCCTCTCCCTCTCCCCCCGTCTCCCTCTCCCCCCCGTCTCCCTCTCCCCCCCGTCTCCCTCTCCCCCCCGTCTCCCTCCCCCCCCGTCTCCCTCTCCTCCCCCCCCTCTCCCTCTCCCCCCCCGTCTCCCTCCCCCCCGTCTCCCTCCCCCCCCGTCTCCCTCTCCCCCCGTCTCCCTCCCCCCCGTCTCCCTCTCCCCCCCCCGTCTCCCTCTCCCCCCCCGTCTCCCTCTCCCCCCCCGTCTCCCTCTCCCCCCCGTCTCCCTCTCCCCCCCTGTCTCCCTCCCGCCCCGTCTCTCTCTCCCCCCCGTCTCCCCCCCCCGTCTCCCTCAATCTGTCAATCTGGAGCTTCACTAATCGACCTATTGATCCTACACTAACAACACAAGCTTGGCTATAATGTGTGATTCAAACACATTGAAATTGTGTGTATAAACTTTTCGGATGCACATTTAACAGGCTTCACTGAATCTTCTCTTCACTTTATCCAAGACTTCATGTTTTATCTGACGCCACCACTGGAAGTCTGTCTTAGAGGGCTTGGAAGGTCAGGAAAAACAAAGGAAAAGTCACTAATCACTCATCACCTTTTCAGGGGAGTTCCAATGTACCAGAGCGATGCTGTTTAGGGGTTTTAACTGAAGCTTGTAGATGAAAACGTCCTGAAACTAAAGGCGTTGGGTATGTTTGGTGTAATGAGCTCACAGGAGTCCCAGCGTTCTTCTCTCAGCGCTTTATTAAAACATTCCTGGACACGACGCTCGGTGATCATGAGTGATGTGATCATGAGAGTTGATCAGGAGCCCGTCCTCTGGCCGGGTCACAAGGGGCTTCAGGGGGGAGGTCAGAGGTCAGAGCCCGTCCTCTGGCCGGGTCACTTGGGGCTCCAGGTCGGAGGTCAGAGGTCAGAGCCCGTCCTCTGGCCAGGTCACATGGGGCTCCAGGTTGGAGGTCAGAGGTCAGAGCCCGTCCTCTGGCCGGGTCACATGGGGCTCCAGGTCGGAGGTCAGAGGTCAGAGCCTGTCCTCTGGCCGGGTCACATGGGGCTCCAGGTGGGAGGTCAGAGGTCAGAGCCCGTCCTCTGGCCGGGTCACATGGGGCTCCAGGTGGGAGGTCAGAGGTCAGAGCCCATCCTCTGGCCGGGTCACATGGGGCTCCAGGTGAGAGGTCAGGGCCCGTCCTCTGGCCGGGTCACATGGGGCTACAGGTGGGAGGTCAGAGGTCAGGGCCGTCCTCTGGCCGGGTCACATGGGGCTCCAGGGGGGAGGTCAGAGGTCAGAGCCCGTCCTCTGGCCGGGTCACATTGGGCTCCAGGTGGGAGGTCAGAGGTCAGAGCCCGTCCTCTGGCCGGGTCACATGGGGCTCCAGGTGGGAGGTCAGAGGTCAGAGCCCGTCCTCTGGCCGGGTCACATGGGGCTCTAGGTGGGAGGTCAGAACATGTCCTTCCTGTATCTGTGGATCAGCTCTGAGACGTCCTCCTTATACACCTTCACCCAGCCGTCCGCCTTCATGTGGTACAGTACACACACACACACACACACACACACACACACACATACACACACACACACATACACACACACACACGCACACACACACACACAAATACACACACACGGGCGGGATCTGAAGACCGCACAAACATGCATATAAATAAAAAAAATATATATATATATATATTTATATACACATATATAAACATATGTGTAGAGAGAGAGACACACACAAACACATTTATCCACGCATACAGACTCATCCATACACATTCTCTCATAAATAGTAAATCTTGCACATGAATACAAAATATAGGAATAAAAAGGAGCACACTGTCATGATCCGCCCCTGGTTTTCCCATTCACCTGCCTGCCACCCTGATCACTCCCAATTAACCCAACCACCTTCACCTGTGTTTCCCCTATATCAGTCCTTTCCTCCCAAACATTCCCTGTCAGATTGTCTCTTGTGTTTCACAGTGCCTTCCCGCGATTCGAATCCTGACCTACCACCTATCCTGCCTGCTCTCTGATCCTCGCCTGTCTGACTATCCAGCCTGCTCCTGATCCCCGCCTGTCTGACTATCCTGCCTGCCGATCCTGAATCCGAATAAACGATTGACACTGTTCCACGCTCTTCGCCCGTCTGTGCACTTGGGTTCAGCCAAACGCTCACGTTACACACACTGCAATCTGAGGAATTCATGGGTGAAAAATACAGGAACCCCTTTAATGTAACAATTTACAAATATACATATCTATAAAAACATGGTAAAAGCATGCAAGAAGTATTAAAAACACACAGGGAAAAATAAGTGCTCATTCACACATTCAAAAACCATTCACACATTCATACCATCCTTTCACATAAAAGAAGCCTCCATTGTAATAAATGGGGGAGTGAAAGAGGTGGAAGGCCTCAGTTAAATAATGATGCACAGGAAGCGCACAGTAAAGATAAAAACATGCAACATATTAAAACACACAGTGGACCCGACGCCATGCAGGGAACCCCCAAGGAGGAGTCCCAGGACCCCCCAGCGCCCCCAGCAGCGTCCCAGCGCGGCCCCTACTCCCTGATGTTCAGGCCCAAGGAGGGAAGGGTCCTAAGCTTGGCTATCCACCTATGCTCCGCCGCCTTCCTCTGTCTGTCCCACCAGCACGCCTTCATCTCCAGCCCGGTGATGGATAGTGAGGTGATGGGGTGTGTTTGGAAGTGTTGGACCGTTTGAGTGTTGAGTGTGCCTATGTGTATAGTATATAACTGCTGTTTAAGTCTGGTGAGTATCCTGGGCTTTGTTTCGCCGACATAAATGATGTGGCATTCGGAGCATGTGATGGCGTAGATGATGTTTTTGTCCTGCATGGTGAGTTTTTGCGGAACAGGGCTGGAGGTGGAGGCGTGCTGGTTCCTGAAGACCGCCAGCTGCTGAAAGTGGCTTTGGTGTGGAGAGGGGGGCTTCTAATATCTGTAATATTCTAAAATTCTGGAGTGTGGGATTGTTGTGTTGTGTGCGTGTGAATGCGTGTTTCAGTTTGGAGTGTGTGTAATGTTTGGTGTCAATGTGCTGATGAGGGGTATGATGTGTGTGTGTGGCTGCCCCCCCCCCGATCATCTCCGCTCCTGATGTCAGGGGTCCCCTCAGGGAACCTGTTGGGGAAGACCACCTGACTCATGGATCCAGGCCCTCCTAGTGGGGGCCCCCCTCAGCAGGCCTGTGGACGGGGGCGGACCCTACGTCGGCCCCTCCAGTGTGGGAGGGGAGCCGGTTAAGGTGAGGCGTAGAGGAGGGAAGCTGGTTAGGGTTAGGGAGGTGGTGGGGGTCCGCAGTGGAGGCCCCAGGCGGGTTAAGGTGAGACGGAGTGGGTGACGAGGGGTTAAGGTGAGACGGAGTGGGTGACGAGGGGTTAAGGTGAGACGGAGTGGGTGACGAGGGGTTAAGGTGAGACGGAGTGGGTGACGAGGGGTTAAGGTGAGACGGAGTGGGTGACGAGGGGATAAGGTGAGACGGAGTGGGTGACGAGGGGTTAAGGTGAGACGGAGTGGGTGACGAGGGGTTAAGGTGAGACGGAGTGGGTGACGAGGGGTTAAGGTGAGACGGAGTGGGTGACCAGGGGTTAAGGTGAGACGGAGTGGGTGACCAGGGGTTAAGGTGAGACGGAGTGGGTGACCAGGGGTTAAGGTGAGACGGAGTGGGTGACGAGGGGTTAAGGTGAGACGGAGTGGGTGACGAGGGGTTAAGGTGACACGGAGTGGGTGACGAGGGGTTAAGGTGACACGGAGTGGGTGACGAGGGGTTAAGGTGAGACGGAGTGGGTGACGAGGGGTTAAGGTGAGACGGAGTGGGTGACGAGGTGTTAAGGTGAGACGGAGTGGGTGACGAGGGGTTAAGGTGAGACGGAGTGGGTGACGAGGGGTTAAGGTGAGACGGAGTGGGTGACCAGGGGTTAAGGTGACACGGAGTGGGTGATGAGGGGTTAAGGTGAGACGGAGCGGGTGACGAGGGGTTAAGGTGAGACGGAGTGGGTGACCAGGGGTTAAGGTGAGACGGAGTGGGTGACCAGGGGTTAAGGTGAGACGGAGTGGGTGACGAGGGGTTAAGGTGAGACGGAGTGGGTGACGAGGGGTTAAGGTGAGACGGAGTGGGTGACCAGGGGTTAAGGTTAGGGCAGGGGGAGGCGGGGTTAAGGTTAGGGCAGGGGCGGGCCGCGCCCGGCCATGGAAGGGTTCTAATCATTTAAGTGACCGGTTGTAATGGTGGACGGGGGGTGGGGATGAAACTAAGGCCCCTCTGCAGCAGCTGAGTCTCCGTTCCTGACAGATGGAAGACGGTGGATAGGTTTAGAATATTAGATTCCTGGGGACGGGCGGTCCCTGTTGGGACGGAGACCCCGCCCGAAGTCTAACTGAGTCAGCCGATGTTGTAGTATGTGTGATGTGGTGTCTGCTGTCCAATGTATGTGGTCGTGAGTTGTGTGGAATTCAGAGTGGTGTATTTCAAAAGGTGAGTTGTATTATGTAGTGATGAATGCATTAAGTCGTGTTAATAGGGTCTGATGTGGTGCAGCTAAACGATGTGACAAATGAATGATGGGGACATAGAGGGTGGCCTGCGGGTTTGTCCGTCGTCGACTCCACCAGGTTGTCCCTATGGTTGATGCCCAGAGCGACCTCCACAATCTTGGTGTGTGAATTGGGAGGATTTTCATCTAAGATCTGTGTGATGTGTTGGTATTTGGCACCGGGATAACTGTCAATGTGGGCGTCTGTGTGTGTGTGCGGAGGCAAACTTGAGCCCGACTCAAGTTTCAGTAACCGATGATCAGTATGGGATTGATGGATCAAATAGTCCAATCCCTAACTTTATGCCCTGTAGGATCGTGCCTGGTCATTTTGAATATCGTCTTGTTCGGTCGAGGCTTCGGGTCGGTGGTTACACTCGGCCGTCGGCGCTCGGGAGTGATGGTGAGGGGACTTAACGTGGCCGAATTAAGGGCGTGGTGGAGTCTAAGCTGCACAGTGCGCTGTGAGGGTGTGCTCGTGGACTGGACGGACAGCGGAGGAGACTTGGTGTTGTTAGAGGTGGCTTCAGATTGGGATTGCTTTGTGGGACATTTCCCTTTGCTTTGACCCATCATCATGGTGTTCTGTTCAGGCACCTCATTGAGTCTCTCCGCTGTACCTGTACCAGTCCGGGTCTGTGGTGGGGGCCGCTGCTTGGTGGAATCTACAGGAGGGGGAGGAACAGAGTGAGTGGGGGGTGGACTGAGATCTAATTCTATTGAGGGGGAGACCAGGGTAACTATGTGGCTGAGCCGATGTGTGTTAATGTGTGTGAGTGGAGGTGTATATATTAATTAATATATTGTGGCTGAGCCGATGTGTGTTAATGTGTGTGTGTGGAGGTGTTTATATTAATTAATATATTGTGGCTGAGCCGATGTATGTTAATGTGTGTGTGGAGGTGTATATATTAATTAAAATATTGTGGCTGAGCCGATGTGTGTTAATGTGTGTGTATGGAGGTGTATATATTAATTAAAATATTGTGGCTGAGCCGATGTGTGTTAATGTGTGTGTGAAGGTGTATATATTAATTAATATATTAAGGAGGGGGTTAAAGTGAGCGGAGGGCTGTTGCAGAATAAGCAGGTTCTGCTTCAGCCAGTCGTCCGTGTTCTGCTCCACCCTGTGGAAGGTATGGGGGGGGGGCAGGTTTAATGGACTCTGCTCAGGTGTGTGTGTATGTGTGTGCGTGTGTGTGTGTATGTGTGTGTATGTGTGTGTGTGTGTATGTGTGTGTGTGTGTGTGTGTGTGTCTGTGTGTGTCTGTGTGTGTGTGTGTGTTCGTGTGTGTGTTTTTGTGTGTGTGTGTGTGTGTGTGTGTGTGTGTGTGTGTGTTTTTGTGTGTGTGTGTGTGTGTGTGTGTGTGTCCGTGTCTCCACTAGAGTGGGAACGGGGCTCATTTCTAGATCCCTGGTGCAACACAGTGACCAACAAGAATAGAAAGCCAAGAGCAAAATAAAAAGGGATAAAAACAATCCGATGAATCAAAGCAGAAGAGAACAGTGGATCTGGTGATAAAAACAGGTTAAACCAGGGGGGTAGAAGTGGGCTGCTCCCCAGCAATGGGGGGTGGTGAGTGGAGGGTCCTTAGTATGGATTGGTGAGTCTCTGCCTCCGTTTGTGTCCCCCAGGTGGTGATAGTCCGGGGGCCCTTTTCCTGAGGCCTGCTGGGGCTCAGTGGGGGCCCGTGATTGGCTTCTCCAACCAACAGGGAAGAGTTTTTCTGTGGTTCTGCTGTGTTCTGGAAGTCTCCTGGGAGCTGGTTCACATGCCCTACTTAAAACACCCCAGGTAAGAGCTTACCAAAGAATACTAAAAGGAATAAAAAGATAAAAACACCACATGAAGGCGGACGGCTGGGTGATGGTGTGTAAGGAGGACGTCTCAGAGCTGATCCACAGATACAGGAAGGACATGTTCTGACCTCTGACCTCCCACCTGGAGCCCCATGTGACATGTGTGTGTGTGTGTGTGTGTGTGTGTGTGTTAACGTGTGTGGTGGTGTGCGATGACTCCAGTTTAACCAGTGAATGAGTCTCTCTGGTCTCTTTGATGAAGGCTTCCTTCCCACTCCTCAAAGGGCCGTTGAGGATGCTGCCAAGTTACGGTTGCTATGGAGACGGTATCTGGTAGACAGGGTCGTGGGAAGTGGGGGTGCTTAGGGTGCTGCAGCCCCCCCCCCCCCCCCCCCCCTGGCGGCCCCTGGCTGTTACTGCAAGTGAGAAAGCTTTCTGAACAAATCAGCACTTTTTTTTTTTTGTATAATTTTATCATACATGAATTTTCATTAAATTATTGACATCCACCCTTTTTATGATATTTATCATATTATCATTTCATTTTATTTAGAACATTGTCTGTGTAGGATGATGTAGGCTATGACGCACAACGCAGAACAATGCTATGCGCGGCGGGAAAATTCAAAAAGTCAAGCTTGTTACAAGTGCAACATGTCGCAGAAAAGATGTATATCAGAATTTTTTTGCCCGAAGAAAGCAAGACTTCATCAAAACACCAGCCGGTCATCCGATTCCCTGTCAGCAGCCCGCTGTCTCCCCAGCGCCCCTGAGGAAGAGATTTCATGTTCACAGACGCTATTGCTGCAAGACGGCGCTGGCAACAATGGGGCTATTGCTAGCCCGCGCCCTCCGGTCGAGCCTAACATCGACTGCGCCGGCCACAATGACGCTAACCCCCCTCCGGTCGATCCTAATATCTTGGCTTTGGCTAACGTGCAACTGCCGGCAGTCACAACAACTAGTTATTCTGTTGGTGAAGAGCCCTGCCAGCCAAAGGAGTTTCACTTCCCAGTCAGGCGATCGGCATTTGAGAACTTTAGCCGGTCATTTAAGGTTGGTTGGTTTGGCCAGTGGACGTGGCTACACTATGTGAGGGAAACCGACACGCGTTATGCTTCGTGTGCTGCTCTGCAATAGAGAAAAAGCTTGTCAGGGCAGACGGGATAATTAATGCTGGCAACTTCATTAAAGGAGGGTTTGGCAATTGGCAAAAGGCAGGTGAAAAGTTTTGGGAGCATGAAAAATCTCTTTTCCATACAGAAGCCACAAGCAAGCTGGCGGCATTGAAAAGGACCCCAATTAATGTGCTTATGTCACAAGCAGTAGGTAAGGAGCATATGACTGCGCAGACTGTTTTGGACAGACTGGTTGGCAAAAAAAGAGCAATGACGGACGGTTCACTTGACGGAGAAACCGTCACTTTCCTCATATCAGACAACTCGTAACTCTGGATGAAAATGAAGGCTTTCTTATATTGTCACTTTCCTTTGTAAACCTTTAGAAATAACCTCCTGAATCCTTGTTATAACGCTGTGTATAATCCCGGACCTATCGGCATGTTCTTAGTGTGTGAAATTCAGCACAGTATCAGCCGAGTTGACTCTAATTTCCACATTGTTTACTTGCTAACGTTTGTAAATAACAGTGGCTGGTTGGCAGAGTTAGTCTTTTTACACACCAGTAATGGATGTTGCGCAGCATTTATTATGACGTCATTTTATACTCTCTCTCAGCACTCCCCCCTCGGACTGACTTCCCGCATCCCTGCTCCCAGAGCTTGCAGAGAGCAGATGTTCTCGTGTGGAAACATCGCCCTCTGCTGTCCACATCCGCTCACTACACACACAGGGACTTAAGATCACACGTGACTTCCTTTTCACCAACTTGACATCAAACAGTAGTAACACACACACACACGCACACACACACACACACACACACACACACACACACACACACACACACACACACACACACAGTAAGGTGAATTGAATGAAGACTTTCTTCGTTTTGAAGTATGAATCTAAATCAGTCAAATCAGACTCATCCCTTTAATTAAAATGAGAGAGGTCATTTAAGATCGAATACGGAGCTGGAATAGACTCTCACTGTTACCAAGGTGACCAGAGGGCGCCAAACCTGCGTTGAGTTTTACTAATTAGCTCACCTGCCGCAGCTCGCGCGGCAAGTGGTTTTCTTAATTTGTTAATTGGTTGCATCTGGTGCGTTTCACTTCAGAGGGAACCGAACAGTACGTTGGTGTCCTCCACTGTTTGGCAGTGTAGTGTCTCCCAAATGCGGTATGTTGTTGTGTTCCCAGAAACCAGAATGTGTGTGTAATGTTCTGTTGAGCTTTGTTGTGACTTATTTGTCATCTCTTCCTGTTTCACAGGTTAAACACTTTTTGAAGTAAAGAGGAGCATCTCATCTGGACCTGATGTGAGTAGAAATGTGTAGCAAAGCACAACTGAGTTGAGTTGTATGTTGAATATAAATCACTGATAATGTGTGAAGGAAATCGGGGGTTGTGGTGGTTTAACTTTCATTTCAAATTTAAATAATGATTCTACCTGAAAGTAACATTTTAGAGACTATACATGCAAACTTGTTAAAGTAAGAGGAAAATCACTCTTGACTAATGACAGTCAAATAATTTGTATAATTTATATTAAAAAGCTGGATTAATTAATTCTTAATCATTATTTAAATGTTGGATTATCCCAAAAGCCCTGACTTTATACTGTCATTAATTTATCTGATTTAATGGAGATGGTAGATGTTGAACTGTGGGACAGTGGCCAAGTTTGGGGATAATAATGAGTAAACTGTTCGTTCCTTCAAAGGTCTATCATGGATATTTACCTGCAGTTCTGTGAGTATCCCAACTTAAACATGAAGATGGACTGCGAACTGTAAGTCATTAGTATCTTATTACTCTTGGGCACATTGATGTATTTTGGCTTCCTGGTGAGTTAACCCTTTAGCTGAAGGTTGATCTGAGGAGTAAGGATGTTTATTTGGATCATGGGTTACTTAGGCGTTTGGTTTATGTTGGTTGTAATGGTTTGTTAAAATGGTTACAGGTACTAAGTTATTGTTGTAAGCCGAGGTAATGGTTTGGGTTCTGATGTCTTCAGTCTTCTTTCCAGCTACTCTCCTGAGCTCTGCATCTTCATCACATGAGTGTTGGTTTACTGATGAGGGTGTGGTCTGAGTGAGCAGAGGTGCATACTGGGATACAGAGCTGTCTGAAGTCTACAGGTCTGTAGACACGCCCCCTCAGGGGAAACCGAGTGTTTGAGAAACTGTCGTGGCGTCAGTTCCATGAACTAGAATGTTCTTTAAGATGGTGACAGGGATTCAGAAGGAGAAACACCAGGGGGAGACGAGGGGGCTCCTCATCTCAACGACTAAAACACAACTTCAGTCTGACACAGAACCATGGAACACATTCAACAGTCCCCTCCAGGCATCGTGACTCCTCAGGAACAGTTTAATTTCCAAGAAGGTCTTATTCGGGGCCATTCCAAGATGGATCCTGCTCCTCAAGAGCCACCCCCCTCCACTGGGTGGTCTTCTGAACAGATGACCTCCTTCCTGTCCTCAGGCCGACTGAAGCTGCACCGTTTGCATCTGTGAAGGCCCCTCATTCAGGAAACCACTGGACTACAAAGACATGACTTCAGAGACGTTGAATCAACCTGGGACACATTTTGGAGACACCAAGCATAATCCATCACCAATGTGGGACGCCACTGAAGAATGTTGTACATAATTTACGTCTCTGGAGACATTGATTGATCTGTTCTGGGTGTCCTGGCAGGAGAGCTGGGGTGGATGATGGAATGTTATTCGGCATGAGGTTTTTACCCTGCATGAGTGTTTGGCCTTTTATGGCTCAGTGTGTGGGTTTGACATGAGATGGATTGTGTGTGTGTGTGTGTGTGTGTGTGTGTGTGTGTGTGTGTGTGTGTGTGTGTGTGTGTGTGTGTGTCCCTCCCACTCACACCTGGCATGCGGTTCTATGTGTGTGTCCTGGGTTCTACTCGTGTCTCCATGCGGTTCTATGTGTGTGTCCTGGGTTCTACTTGTGTGTCTCCTGCTTGCTTTGACAGTGATAATGTTCTTACGGGGGTCTATGTGGTTGGCTTGGGATATTGGACTGGTCAACTAAATCATACCTGATGGACGGCCACACGTTTGCTTGAGGCCTCCATTAGACATGAAGAGCCCGGAGCGACGCTCCGGAGCGATATCCAACACACTGGGCAGGAAGGAGAGGATCCAAATCAAGTGTAAAATGATGTGAGTGGCGTGTTCAGATCAGTGACTTCAAACTAGGACTACACCGATCAGGATCAATGGAGGATGGACACCTAAAGGCATTCCACAAGGAGAGTCTGAAGTTGGAAAGGGACCTCAATGGATATTCAAGATGACCTTCAGACCTGTAGTGAGGCGGCTCTTCCTACCTGGCTGGATTGATGGAGAGCCCTGTGGATCTTGTCTGGCTCTCAGTTGCACGTCTTCTCAGGCTGAACTGTGTTTGTTTCGTACAGGACTAGCTGAACGATTGGTTCCCTTAAATCAGAATCAATGTGGGAACTCCAAGTAGTGCACTCTTCAAGCTGAAGTTGTACTCTTCAGCTGAGGAGGTAAGGAAACCTTCACTGGGGCTTCACGGTGTATGGAGGAGAACGTTTCAAAGTGTTCCATGGTACTCTGATGAAGACCGTTGTTGTGTTTCACTGGCTGAGAGGAACCCTCACATCTTCCTCTTAGCCTTTCTCCTTTGAGAATCCTGGCGCCATCTTGAAGGATATTACAGCTCATGTAACTGATGTCATGACAGCTTCTCAAACACTTGGTTTCTCCTGAGGGGCGTGTCCATAGAACTGAAGACTTCAGACAGCACTGTATCCCAGCATGCATCTCTGCTCACTCAGACCACACCCTCATGAGTAGGATGAAAAACTCTAGCGATGTAGAGTTTTTTAGAAGTAACGAGGGAGCAGACAAAGGTGATTAGAACACAATGGCATGTCAAGTCTGTAAATCTTTAAACCGTGAAGATGGTTGGATAGTTCAGGAATTGAGCTTCATTTTAATATGGGCAGTCCTTTTGCTCACGCCCACTTCTCACTGGACCTGTACATGTGTTGGCTGGCTGGCATGATTTGCTGTTGGTGATCAGGCGGTCAGGGTGACGTTGCAGGGCTATGGTCGTCTCTCTGTTAGCTCACTGTTTAGATTTACTCTGTATGGTTTGTACCCTAAATAATCTAGATAATTGTTGATTGTAAAATGTAGACACGGTTTTGTATTGAATGATTCCATTGTTTTTAGGCAAGGATCTGAGGTTTAAAGTTGTTGTGGGTAGTACATGGTAGTTCTTCGTATGTTTTTGAGTGAAATAACTTGTACACACTGGGTGCATAATAATGTCAAGGTACACTGAATAGTATTAATGACCAACAGCAACAAACAGATCACATCAAGGTAAGTCTGTTGGCTGTGTTTTAATGAAGACCATCGCTGGACTTCAGGATCTTCCTCCGTTCAGCTCAAGGTGAGGCGCTGGTTCTGTTTTTTTTCTTTGGTTGGTTCCGGCCGGAATGTTCGGATTCCAGTCCGGACGGTTTGTGCTTCCCGCCGTGGAAGGTTCTGAGTGCGGTCACTTGATTTAGCCTCAATGGTTAGCATAGAACGTTGCAGTCTTGACAACCATAAGAACCCACCTGGCAGTTAGTTGGACGTGAATCCCCTGAGGGTATCTGGCGGAATGTTCTGGATTTTATTTGCGTAACCTCGAGCCGTTGCCAATGGAAACTATTTTTCAGTCACTTTCCATTGGGAATTGTTGCCCCTTATCTTAAACAACTTAAGTTTGATATTAAATATATACTGACACGTACATATGTTAATTTCCGACGGTTGCGCCGTACTTTTAACCACGTTGTTGGGACTCTCGCTGCCTACAAAACGGCGTTCTTTCTGACCATCAGTGAAGGCTGAAAATTATTTCAAGGTGGAAGACGATTTGGCATTTCTTCAACGGAACCCTGCACCTGAATATGGCTGAGTATATTTGATTTGATATCGATACTGCTTAGTGTTCTTTGTTACTTCAGCTTTTGTACGTTCTAAATATCTGCCACAGAAGTTAAACCCTACCCAATATAATGACTTTAAACAATGACTTTGACACTGAGTTACCAACCGGATAATATCAAAACTAACATAATGGCCGTCTTTCCCACATGTTACAGTGGAAGAAACTCTAGAACTGTACAAGGTCAAAAATTTAACATGTAGTTTGTCCCAAGGTGTCTGCCTCCTCACCCAGAGCCAGATTTCCACCTCCTGTCAGAAGTCCTCCAGAACAGGTCAGTGCTCTGGAGAAGACTCTACTCACACACCAGTCAGCTTCAATGCATGGGCTGAACCACTCCTTTAAACTTGTGGACTGCTCTGTCTTCATTCCCAAAACGTGATGCCCATGTCTGGTCTCTCCAGTCTTTTCTAGCCTTGAGTTATAAAATAATGGTTAAATTATTTGTGTAACTCGGTTTCGGAAGAGTCAAATAAGTTTATTGTTGGGCAAATGCTGATATAAACCTGCTGCTGTAGCTAAGAGGCTGGGGACCGGGGGCTTGTGGTGCCAGGATGGATAGTTTAGGTCTGGTTTTGATCATCTTATGACTTTAACTTTGTGCCAAGCTTTGATTTGAGATAATTCATACCGGGGTTATGTAGGAGTCATATTAGCCATTATTGTTAATAGTGCTGCTACGACCGTAGTGGATGTATTACAGACGTTGTCTAATTTAAGTGTTTAAATTCGTCTTCCATTTTACAAGTGAACCTCAGATGCAGGAGGTGGGGTGTGTTGCGTCCCCAGGTGATTTACTGCTGAGACCAACTGGGTTTGTAACCAGACCAGGAATCCATGGCTGAAGGAGCTGATGGAGGAGCCGTGCTGAAGGCCCTGCCTGGTGGGGGAGCTGATGGAGGCCCTGCCTGGTGGAGGCGCTGATGGAGGCCCTGCCTGGTGGAGGGGCTGATGGAGGCCCTGCCTGGTGGAGGGGCTGATGGAGGTCCTCCCTGGTGGGGGAGCTGATGGAGGTCCTCCCTGGTGGGGGAGCTGATGGAGGTCCTCCCTGGTGGGGGAGCTGATGGAGGCCCTGCCTGGTGGAGGGGCTGATGGAGGCCCTGCCTGGTGGAGGAGCTGATGGAGGCCATGATGGAGGCTGGTGGAGGAGCTGATGATATCTGTCGTGGGGTAGATGGAGCCTGACTCTGAAGTGATCATCACACTCACTGCCACTTCTCGTAGAATGCTGCTACCACAAACTACCGGCGTTTGTTAATATACCAGACAACTACATCTGTTTTACCATACATTGAAGCAAGACTTCTGCTGTTTGTTCCAGACCAGGACTCTGTCTGAGGAGAGCTGATGGAGGAGCTGAGACGCTGGAGGACAACTAGGAATCAACCACAAGGATTCATCGTAAGTTTGTGTTTACTTAACATGGTTGACTTAAAGGGCAAAATACTGCTGTTACTTTGACATATGTTAACACACTACCGCTGCATTTACTTACTAGAACGTGTTTCTGGAGCAGAGGCGAGCTGGTACGGGAGGTGTGAATCTGGAGGATGACCATCACTCCACCAATAAGGATCCTCGTCAGTTTGCATGAAGTAAACAGAGTAGACATGTTGTAACGCAGGATTAGTTTGTCCAGTACAAGTTAAGGCATACTACTGTGGTTGGTTACCAGACAAACTACAGCTGCTACTTTGTTAAGCGTCGTTAGAGTCCAACTACTCCTGTGTTTGTGACCTTACATTAGAGCCCAACTACTCCTGTGTTTGTGACCTTACATTAGAGCCCAACTACTCCTGTGTTTGTGACCTTACATTAGAGCCCAATTACTCCTGTGTTTGTGACCTTACATTAGAGACAAATTACCACTGTGCTTGTTACCTTACATTAGAGACAAATTACGTTTGTAACCAGACCAGGAATCTGGAGTACTGACGGAGAAGCCATACATCTGGAGGTCAAATCCTGAGGACGACCAGGACTCTACCATCAAGGATTCCTCGTAAGTTTACATTATCTGGACATAGTGGACTGGGTAAGCGGTTGGGAGGTTCAACTCTCAGACCAATGGTGCCGGGTTCAAGTCCTCAGAATACAGTGATGTGTCCTTGAGCAAGGCGCCCTAAAGCCTGCCTCCTCCTTAATGACGTCTCTTTGGTTCAGATAATGTTGCATCTTTTGAATATTGAACCTAATCCATTTCCCTGTTTGGTCCGGGCAGACTCACCTGAGCTGAACCTCACCTGATCCTGTTTGGTCGGGGGCAGACTCACCTGAGCTGAAGCCCACCTGATCCTGACATCCTGCTTGTCCCGTCTCCTCAGTTCATCTGAGCCTTGTCCTCCAGAAGACCTGCTGAGCTCAGCGGTCTGAGGCTGATGAATCAATGACCTCCAGTGGGAGTGAGCTTCTTGACCCCACATGTACCCGTGTGCTTCCACACGCCTTTCACTCACGTCTGTCACTAACCTCACTACTTCACTACTCTCGACTCCTTCCCCTTCTTCTTCATTCTCCGTGGTTCAAACCTTTACTGTGAAGGAGTGTCTTCTTGAACCTTTACACTGAAGGAGCGTCTTCCTGCCCTCAGAGGGTTCAGCGTTAGGGTTGAGAGTCAGGGTTTAGAGTCAGGGACAGAGCTGGTCAGGGAGGACTGATTTTACACAAACCTCTTGCTTTCTGAATGGTGGGGACATTTTGAAATGATTAATTTAGGAAATTGTTTTCCTCTGCATCCCTTTACAAAAATAAGTTTAAACTTCTCTCAAGTGTTTATACTGTATATTAAAATCCTACATTGATTTCTGCATGTTTGGTGCGGTTCATTTAATTGTCCTTTAACTTGGTTAATGTGAAGCTAAACTCTTGCAATACATTTAATAAACATGATGAATGTTATTCAGCAATGTTCACATAATCCATTTTGTAAAAATATACAACATCCATATTTCTACTAAATTCAAGCCTATTCATGTATTTAACAATGTACATACTGCCCCCGCAGGCCATTCTCTGCTACTACAACACGTTCAAACCACCAACCCGGTCTCACATCAATGTACAGTAATGGAATACATGTACCGGCGTTACGTATTCAGAATACAAATTATAGCTAACTATTTGTTACAATTTAAATAGTTGCTATTTATAATAGCTACATTGTTGAAATCAATGGATTACATGACGATACTTCTGTTTCAGCAGTTTATTCGTGCTTTCACACCAACAGCATTTAGTGCGCACTAAACGAGTTTGGTCCCTTGGTTCGGTGCGTTGGTGTGAATGCAACCACCTCACTTCGATGTGAACCAAATCAGCCGGCCGAGACCTCCCTGAACAGCTGCTCTCGGTTCGCCTCCAAACGAACCCTTGTACGGTTCGCTTGAGATGTGAAAGCGAACGCACCTCGGTCCGATCCAGTTCTATGCCTCTTTGGACGTAACAGGTAACTCCAAGACTAGCAGCAAATTATCGGACCAGGGCCGCTGCTAAGCTTTTTGGTGCCCTAAGCTGGGCTGGTCAGGGTGCCCCCCCAAACACACACACACACACACAACCTTCAGAGTTTGCAATCAAACCGTTGCTATTTATTATAAGTTGACATTAAATATACTATGAACATGTATATATTAAGTAATATTTAAAACAAAACAGCAACAGGAGCACCATCAGTAATAAATACGTTATATAAAAAACGTTCTTAACAGCAGCATTACAATATAATAAAACAATAACAACTGCAGGCTCCAAAGATAACTGAAAAATAATTATGTACTCAAATAAGGTTTAAAGGGAAGTCATCAAGTCATCATCAAAACAAAATATCAAACTATTTTTCACACTATTTTTACAGACAAACAGCTATATTTGGACAAAACAGTAGCTACATTTGAACATAACCGAAGTAGTTATTTACTTCACTACTGCGTAGTCATAAACAGACCTTGTTTTAAGGCAAGATTTTGAAATAATCCCTGGTTTTCACAAAAAAAAAAAGAGTGCAATATTGTCCTGCAGCTGCAGGAGGCTTCAGAAAGGTGCACGGCGACTTTTCCTGGCAGCAAAATCACTAATCAAGTCATCGTATGACATGCTATGTGCCACTTCTGCATTGATGCTGATGACAGCAAGGCCACGTAAGCGTTCTTGAGCCATTGTTGACCGTAGGTAGGTTTTGATAAGTTTCAGTTTCGAAAAACTGCGCTCAGCAGTAGCAACGGTGACTGGAAGAGTCAAAGAAATCCTTAAAGCAATCCATAGGTTTGGATACACTTCTTGCAGGTTACTGTCATGAAGAATGGTCAGCATCTCCATGGCAGTCGTCTTTGATGGCAGTTGAGGGAGGTTGATCAAGTCCTGCATCATCTCCAGTCCATCAACATCAGCTTCGCCTTTATCTGTGAGAGCCTTCTCCACATCGAGACAGTGTTTGCGCAGGTCCCCCTTGGATATCCCATGTACTTTTTGAAAGTCAAGTAACAGTCCAAATGTGTGTCTCACCTGGCTCAGGGTCTCAAACCGCTCCTGCAGCGACGTCAGAGCGGAGTCCACAACTCGGTTGAAAAATTCAACTTCAAGCCTCTTCTTTGCATCACTGAAGGGCTCGTCAGGAGCTCCGTAGCCGAACTGCGTTTTTGTGCTTCTCAACCGCTTCTGTTTGAGCTCGGGTTCGAGGTTTAGAGCCTCACACAGCTCCTTGGCAGTTGCTATGGCCTCAGAAAACCCAGACTGCCCGTATTTTGTAAGGGAGGCTTTAGCAGTCTCAATGAGCCCGGCTGCAACGTCAAGCTGCATTGATGATGACTGCAGCAGCTTGTTCACCTGGTTGGTGACTGAAAGAACTTCAGCCCAAACAATGGTGCAGATCAGAAATCTGAACGAGCCAACCTCTTCTGCCAGGCTTTGAGCCTCTGACCTTGCAACAGGTTCAGTGACAGCTTGTCTTGATTCCAAGAGAGCTTCTCGGACTTCTTTAACTTGACTTCTGACAGCTATAACACTCTGAAGCCTACTCTCCCATCTTACATCACTCCAGGATTTCAGAGTCAACGTGACATGTTTGAGTAAAATGTCCCACCGCTGTACGCTTGCTGAGAAAAAACAAAACAGGCTCTGAAGGTATCCAAAATAGCCAATAGCATCCGTAGATGACTTAGCAGCATCTGATATGACCAGATTCATCATATGTGCAGCACAAGGGACAAAGACTGCCCTTGAATTCAGTTGTAGCAGTCTGGTCTGCACTCCTTGTCTCTTTCCCTTCATACAACAACATTTGACAGACTGAGGCCTGTCGTTTCCACCACGTTCAAATATCCAAGGAAGTATTCTTTGATGTCTGGCTTAGGCACCAATTCAACAATGCGCACAACAAGTGACATTTGTTCCTTGTGGCTGATGTCTGGGGTGCAGTCAAGGATGATGGCATAATATTTTGCTTCTTGGATTTTTTTCACAATGGCTCGAACTGTGTGGGAGGAAACAATGTCTATTATTTCATTTTGAGTCTGTTGTCCAAGATAGTGCGTTCTGGAAGCCTCGTATTTTATTTTGGCCACATGTCTCTCTGTAACTGGATCAAATTCAGCCAGCAGCTCCACCTCTTTGAGAAAATTGCCATTATCTTGTTCATATAGACTTTGCGAAGAGCCCCTAAAAGCCAAATTTCTGGTGGCTAGAGACAGGGTTATTGAGAACAAGCGTTTCAGGACATCTCGCCATCTTTTCTTCTCTGTCTCAATTAAGGCCAGCTCCTGCTGATCTATAGCTAGATTGTTCTTCAGTCGCATATCCAGTTCCTTCCATTTCACCATGCACTTGGTATGGTCTGGACTACCTTCATGGCCATAGCTTTTTTCTGTCAGCTTTATACTCTTTGACCCAAACAGCTCGCATGCAAAACAGAACACAGTATTGTTCTTTGGAGAGTAGACAAGCCAGCTCCTTTGGATTTTTTCTTTATTAGAAAGGGATTTCAATTGGAGGTTTGGGTGAAATGCCCTTCCATCCACCCTTGGAAAAGAAAATTCTGCTGGAACTTTAAATGGTCCTCTTCTAACAATCTCTACCCTGTCAGTGTCTGAAATATGTGGGGGTCTGTTGGAGATGGCACATTTGTCTCTTCATCATCTGCTGGAAGGCTTTCAGTGATGGGTGTGGATACAGTACCTTCTGAGGGTACAGTTGTGTGTTGTGTCTGTGTACCGGAACTTGAGGATGGTTCCTCACAGCTTTGTACTGAACTTGAGCCTTCAGACATGGTGGACGGTTGCTGGAGTTGTTCAGTATGCTGGGGTTGTTGGTTGCTTGTGGATGGTTGCTTATCATCTGAATTTTCCTCCTGGCTAAGTGTGGCGCCTTGAACATATTTTAGCATTGACCCTGTGAATATTTTTGAAATACAAAAAAATGTAAAAAGCTAAATAAAATAACCAAAACATTAGGATTTTCTGATGACAAAAATATCATGTCGCACTACTGTTTATAATAGGATAAAAAGTCACAAAAAAACACCATATTATGTGTAATTGTGGCATACAGAGCCATCAGTGGGTTAATATACCTACATTATTATTATTATTTACATGTTTAATATGATTTCCATTTAGCACAGCTCATGTTCAGAGTGTGGTAATAATTGTCTGTGTGTTTATGGTGAGAAAAGAGTGGTTTATTGTCTGAAAAATGTAGTTTCCTAGCAGTATGCAGTACCTAACTCCGAGTACCTAACAGACAGTGGAGGCCACACAAGCTAGACCGACAGAGAAAACGTTCACACCCAGCCGTAGTCGGCCCAGGGGTTGTAGGGCATGTCAGGAAGCTCAGATAGGTGACTCCTGTAGACATTGCTGCAGCACTGCTTGTGCTGTAGACAGCACAAGCAGTGCTGCAGCTTATCCATGCCCCTGTTAGCGAAGAAGATGTAGGAATTATACACACAGGAAAAAGAACACTTAACGTAGGCGCTGAACAGGTCACCACAGTGTATGTAAACGTCAACACTGGGGCTCAGTATCATGGCCAAGACCTGCTTCTAGTCCCAAGTGAAGAGCCGACATTGCCAGAGGGGGTAGTGATAGAGGAGGGTCTAGTCAGTGTCCCCAGTAACAGGTCAGGTTACGTGCCAGTCCCCATCGCCAACACAAACAAACACAGTGTAACCCTGGCCCAGCGCACTGTTTTTGGTCACCTGCAAACAGTCAAAACTGCCTATGCAGCTAGTGTTGAGCAGATGAACAGAGGAGAGGGATTAAAGCCACCAACTAACACATCACTCCCAGGCGGTGACAACTCAAAGAAACATAAACCTGCCTGGTGGGACCCTCCGATCGACCTCAGTCACCTGAACGAGGAGCAAAGGAGGATCACAAAGCAGCTGCTGAGAGAGGAGTGTCACGCGTTCGCGTACGATGATGATGACATTGGCTCAATCCCCTCACTGAAACTCCACATCACCCTGCATGACACTACTCCAGTAAGAAAAACATACATGGTAGTCCCAAAGCCATTACACCAGGAGGTGAAAGAGTATATCCAGGACCGGTTGAATCGGGGCTGGATTACTCCTTCACGCTCTCCGTACGCCTCACCGGTCGTGTGCGTACGAAAGAAGGATGGGACTTTAAGACTGTGTTGTGACTACAGAGAGCTGAACAAAAAGTCAGTCCCTGATCGTCACCCCATACCCAGAATCCAGGACATGCTGGACTCCCTCACTGGCAGCTCCTGGTTCTCCGTACTGGACCAGGGGAAGGCTCATCACCAGGGGTTCCTGGACAAGGAAAGCCAGCCCCTGACCGCTTTCATAACCCCCTGGGGCCTGTACCAGTGGGTCCGAATCCCGTTCGGGTTGAGTGCGGCGCCCGCGGAATTCCAGAGGAACATGGAAGACTGTTTGCGTGATTTGAGAGATATCATGTGTCAACCGTATCTGGACGACAATCTGGTCCACAGCCCAAGCTTTGAGGACCACATTGAGCACCTGAGAACTGTGTTGCAAAGATATCAGGAGCACGGGGTTAAGCTCAGCCCCCGCAAGTGTGAGGTGTTAAAGAGGAAGGTGAGATTTCTGGGACGGCTGGTGTCGGGACAAGGCTACACTATGGACCCATCTGAGGTGGCCCCAGTCCAAGCCTTAAAGGAGAAAGCGCCGACGACAGTGGGAGAGCTGAGAAGAGTAATGGGATTCCTCTCATACTACCGAACATACATCCCAAACTTCTCCAGGATAGCCCAGCCTCTCTACCAGCTGCTCTCAACACCACCTGATCAAATGAAAAGAGAGAAGGTCAGGGCCACAACCAGGAAGAAAGGTAACCTCCCACCTAACACTCCGATACAGTGGACAAATAACCACCAAAAGACATTGAACTCTCTCATAGACAAGCTGATAGAGCCTCCCATTCTGGGGTACCCAGACATGACTCAACCATACGTCCTCCACACAGACGCATCCCAGGAGGGATTGGGAGCAGTGCTCTATCAGAGACAGAACGGCAAGATGGTAGTTATAGGCTATGGGTCCAGGACTCTAACACCACCTGAGAAGAACTATCACATGCACTCGGGAAAATTAGAGTTTCTAGCACTAAAATGGGCGATATGTGAACGTTTTCGGGATTATCTTTATCATGCCCCACACCTTGTGGTATAAACAGATAACAATCCCTTAACCTATATCCTCTCAACAGCTAAGCTTAACGCTACGGGTCATAGGTGGTTGGGTGAGTTATCCGAGGAAATTATAAGAGGAACAATCAGCACCCATCCAGGAGAGCTCTTAAAGCAGAACCGGCGGACGTCAGAGTATTAATGAGACAGTGGGCAAAGTTGTATGTCAATGAGGATGGAATTCACTTTAGGAAAGCAGGAGATAAACAACAGCTTATCCTCCCAAAAGAGCATCATCAAACAGTCTTCCACGAGCTTCACAGAGAAATGGGACATCTCGGGGTCGAGAGAACTTTGAACCTGATCCAAGATCGATTCTACTGGGCCCGTATGTACTCTGACATAGAACACTTTGTCACACAAGAGTGTGAGTGTCTCAAGGCAAAGCGACCTCACAAAGCAACCAGGGCTCCCATGACAACCATTGTCACAACACGCCCAGGTGAGCTTGTATGCATTGACTTTTTACATTTAGAGACATGCAAACAGGGGTTTGAGTACATTCTTATTGTGATTGATCATTTCACTGGTTTCGCCCAAGCCTACGCCACGAAAAATAAGTCGGCTAAAACTGTTGTTGACAAGCTATTCAATGACTTTGCACTCCGCGTCGGATTCCCAGAGAGAATTCACCACGACATGGGGCGAGAGTTTGACAACCAGCTGATGGACCAACTACAGAGGAGCTGTGACGTACGGGGATCCCACACAACATGTTACCACCCCCAAGGCAACGGGAAGTGTGAGCGGTTCAATAGAACTATTTTATCCATGCTCCGCACCCTCACAAGTGAACAGAAGACTGACTGGAAGAGCTCATTGACAAAACTGGTGCACGCGTACAACTGCACCCGCAGTGGGGTCACAGGGTTCTCTCCCTACTATTTGCTCTACGGAAGATCACCTCGCTTGCCTGTAGACCTGCTTTTCAACCTACAGCCCAGAGAGGCAAAAGAGACTTACACTGAGTATGTACAGAACTGGCAAAACCGAATGCGACAAGCCTATGAGATCGCCTCCAAAACAGCGGCCCGAGAAGCTCTACGAGGAAAGAAAGGCTATGACAAAAGAGCACATGGAGCCGACCTACAGCCTGGTGGACGGGTGCTTGTGCGTAACCTGTCAGAGAGGGGTGGCCCTGGTAAGCTGCGGTCCTATTGGGAAACTAAAGTGCATGTGGTGGTGAAGAGAAGGAGCAGTGACAGCCCGGTGTATGAAGTAGCACCAGACGGAGGAGGTAAGAGCCGTGTGTTGCACAGAAACCTCCTACTCCCATGTGACAGTCTGCCCTTGGGGAAACCGGAACCTGCCCCTGCAACACAAGAGAGGAAAATACGGACACGGACAAGAACAAGACAACGACAAATCAACGAATCAGAGGAGAACTCAGACAGTGAAAGCAGTGATGAAGTGGAGCTGGTGTGCCGTTTCTCAGACGACCAAGAACTAAGTCAGAGAGCTGCAGACTTGAATCCAGAGGCAGAGCCATTTGCACCAGCTCTGACGATGCAAGACGGAGCACCAGATCTGGAAGATGCAACGGTTGCTCAAGAGGAGACAGAGACTGACGACAGAGGCATCGCAGCTGATGGAGACGGTGAGAACGACGCAGAGCCTGGGGAAGGTCTACAAGAGTCATCAGAGGAAGATGATCCTGATCCTCCTCCAGCGACCAGCTCCCCGCAGCGAGACAGGCACCGCCCCCGAATGCTGACCTACAACGCCTTGGGTGAGCCGACGTGGGTGGAAGCAGGTGCAGAGAGCCTGCATGTCGTGAGTATGTCCCCAGCCTGCAACTCACCGGTCATGTGGCGACCGTGGGCATCACTAGACATTGAGGTAACAGGTTGAACTCACATTACACAAACATTACTCAAACTCAGAGAAAATGGACTCTGAAAAGTAGAATGGTGAAATTCCATGGACTGTGAAGAAGAGACAATTCCAGGAGAACATATTGAACTGATACTGTACAAACGAAGCGACTGGTAACAGACTAAAAGAACTGAGGCCGATATGAGTTCTGTTACATATGAGAGTTGATCTGATTGTGGGGTCCAGAGTACAGTAACTGATGTATAATGGTATAGGTCTAAATGGGTCAGATACTTTTGATAAATGAGTACTAATTGAATTGAATGTCAAGTACCACTTTAAAATAAGTAATACCATGTTTTCAGTGAGAAAATTCAATGTGTTGTGAAAAGGTACACTTTGGGTATCTGAAATGTCTGGAGACATTTATTATTGGGGGGGAGAGTGTGGCATACAGAGCCATCAGTGGGTTAATATACCTACATTATTATTATTATTTACATGTTTAATATGATTTCCATTTAGCACAGCTCATGTTCAGAGTGTGGTAATAATTTTCTGTGTGTTTATGGTGAGAAAAGAGTGGTTTATTGTCTGAAAAATGTAGTTTCCTAGCAGTATGCAGTACTTAACTCCGACCGCGTTCGCTACACGGTGTGTTCAGGAATAAGGAAGTCACGCGTGAATCTGTTCAGTGAATGAGAACACACACTTGAGTCTGAAGTTAATAGGTGTGTGTGGCGAACTGTGGTGATAAAATACCTATTTTTGCACTTTGCAGGTAAGAAGGGAGAGTTAGAACTGTGTAACGAGTGGGTGAATGTGTTATGTGCTGGTTTATTATCCCGTTCGGACGTTATGTATTGTTGTTATAGACGTTACTCAGCCAATGTACCATACGGAAAACGGCTAGCCTGTAGTTAGCACTGGTAGCGTAGTAACCGCGAGCAACAGGAAAACTATGAGCCGGTCAGCCCGGACTGCTCGTGTAGTTCATAAATAAATACATAAATAGGTTAAAATAGATACATGATGAAAGTGGTTACAGGGCTGCCAAGTCTCACGCTTTGAGCGTGACAGTCACGCAATTTGACCCATTCTCACACCACACGCCATACTTGACATTTCTCACGCTTATATTTTCCCATTCAATACTCTCTTCTTTTTTTTCATGATAATAAACTTTGGTCCTCGCCTTGCCGTAATTCGAGCAACTCTGATTGACTGACCGAGATAACCAATTCCAGACCAATCCATCAGTCCTTCGTGCCTAAATCTAACCAACAACGGGAAGGCACCACGCAATGTAAACCAATCAGAAGCAACGTAAGGCGGATCTCGGCGTCTCTCTAGCTATCTTTCACACACAACAGCGCTGCCGTCAATTTGAAAACCGTCTCGACGTTCTCCTACTGCTTGCTGGAAGACGGACGGTAGGTAAAATCAATTTTATTCACTGTTGATTCGCTGTTTCTTATTGAGTTTCCTCAAGGAACCCAGAATCCCTGGAATCCACTTTGAGAACCATTGTAAAAGTATAAACGGTATTCAATCAAACAGTAACATGTTAGCTATCTTTAGTTTTTGAAAAGATGCTAGGTAAGAGGAAGAGACCTCAGAGACCTCAGAGAGATCTGCTGTCATTCTGGGCAGTGCCAGTGACGGCGCCCCCTGAAAATGAGAGTGCAGAGGGCACAGAAGAGACGGAAGATCAAGAGAGATCAGAAGAGATTGAGGACAGTGAGGCTGAAGATGTAGAAGAAATAGAGACAGAGGATGAGACAGAAGATCAAGAGAGATCAGAAGAGATTGAGGACAGTGAGGCTGAAGATGTAGAAGAAATAGAGACAGAGGATGAGACAGAAGAGCCAGCAGAGAAAACAGTGGAGATGAGGGTAGATACAGGGAAGAAGCGGAAGGCCAAGAGTGGAGCAGCCATCTACAGGTGCACTTTTAAAAGGGAGTGGACAGCAGAATGGCCCTTCATAACCATAGGCACAACCACCTCCTACTTCTGGTGCTCCATATGCCGATTAGAGAACAGCTGTGCCCACCAAGGAAAGGCTGATATCAAAAGACACATAAAAAGCAAATCACATCGAACAAAAGAACAGCCGGTCAGCATTGAACCTTATTATACCCCAGCCACTGTTGGTGGCATGACCACTCAGGAAATCAAGGTACATGCTATTCAGCTACTAGCAGTGTTATGAACACTGCTAGTAGCTGAATTGTACTTGTAGGTTATATCAGCATAAATACATAGTAAATGAAACAAATGCCTTGTCTAATCTAATGTTCATAGTTCATGTTCATGGACCTTGAGTCTGCTGCTAAGACATTCATTCAATCAAAAAACACTTGATGTTGTATTAATGTTTTTACATGGTTTGCCTTTTAATTACCTCCTTTATGTTGCAGACAAGGAGAGCTGAGGTCAAGGTAGCGGTTTCCATGGTAGAACACAATGTGCCTTTTGCCGTAGCAGATCACTTCAGCCCCTTATTGAAAGAGTGTTTCAGAGATTCCCCTACTGCAAAAAACTTCAAGGCTGCACGCACAAAAATGTCCTGCATAATAAATGAAGCAGTGGCTCCTCACTTTAAAAACAAACTGGTCATGAAGATGAGGACCAATCCTTTCACATTGATCACAGATGGATCAAATGATACAGGTCATTACATTTCCCACACTTTCTAGCACAGAGAACAGACACACACACACACACACACACACATAATTTCAGTCTGATATAGATACATCTAGATACTTTATTGATCCCCAAGGGGAAATTCAAGGTCCCAGCAGCTTAAGACACCACACACAAAAGGATGATAAAAAAACAAATCAACATGACTTTAACCTGACATATATGTACCTATCGTTACAGGACGTGAGAAGATGAACCCGCTCACTGTGCGGGTATATGACAGTGACCTCAGCAAAGTTGTCCACAGCTTCCTGGATATGTGCCCAACCAGCGGTCCAAACTGTGGCACGGCTGAAGTGACCTACAAGAAGATGGATGAGGCCTTGAAGAAAAACTCCATACCATGGAGAAACTGTGTCAGTCTGTCTGTTGATAATGCTCCTGTCAATACAGGAGCAAGGAATTCCATCGCATCGAGAATTCATCAAGAACATGCCAGCATCTACATCCATGGGTGCCCTTGCCACATCATCCACAATACTGCCAAACAGGCTGGCCAGGCCTTTTTGGAGGTGAGTTGAATAATGTGTGCTTAAGACCTACCGTATCCGTTATGCCTAACGTCAAGTCAAACAGGTTGTTATATGCTATGCAGTGACATGAACCAATAACAGCAACGTCTTGAGACCATAAATAATCATGTATTGCAGGTGTGTGGATTTGATCCAGAGGATCTCGCTGTTGATGTCGGATATTGGTTTAAAGGAAGTACCAATCGTGAAGGTTACCTGACAGGTATGTATTTGTAGTCCCAATGTAGTACAAATTCAGAAGAATTTGATCAAATTGGCATTAAGACGTTCCATTCTTGTCATAGAATTCTGTGAGCTCCATGGAAGTGAGTACATAGAAATACTCATGCACGTTTCCATTCGATGGTTGAGCCTGGAGAAGTGTTTGACTCGTATCCTGCAGCAGTATGGGCCACTGGCCAGCTACTTTAAGTCATTAAGTAGGCATCACATTTTAATGATCCAAATGCATGGTTATTAGAACAGACTGAAAAGTAAATGTATGTAGTATGCACAAACATTTTTTTTTCTCTCTCTTTTTCCCCACAGATGACAAACAGCCAAGGTTCAGGAGGCTTGTGGAGGCGTTCTCTGACCCAATCACAGAGGTGTATCTGCTCTTTTATCAAGCAACATTTCCAGTCTTCTCCACCTTCAACCTCCTCCTCCAGAGAGAGAAGTCGTCCATCTTCCTTCTACATGATGAGGTAAATTGGGAAGGTTGGGATACAGTTTGCTAGTATGATGTACTATGTTTGTTCCTTTTTTGTTAGCACAAAATAAATGTACACTTGTACATCTTTTCTGAAATTTTTAGATGAGGGGTTTCATCCGCAAGCTGCTCTCAAAGTTTCTGAAGCCTTCAGCATTGCAGCACCTGGAACTGCATGAAATCCGCTTTAAGGAGCCATCCAACCAACTGCCAGGTAATTAGTAATTGTCTAAGTTTAACATCAGAATATGCACATGCACTATCCACACTCTGATCTCACTCAACACACTGTTTGTTAGAGGGCAGCAGTCATCTCGTCACACACATGGGACCACAATGGAAACATGTCCCCAGGACTTTTTTGTTTAGCCCAAATGTGTGACTGACTATGCTGTATGCATTTCTGTCTAATAAACTATTCAATCAATCACTGATATGATGAAGATACTTAAAGGGGTGCTTTCAAGTCAGCTATTTGTGGTGTTTGATGGCGGTCATCTAAAGTGACTCAACACATTCTTATTCCCGTCTCATACTAACATGTTGGTGCATACAGCATTGTTAATGACCTCTGAAGTTGTTGATTTGTCTCTTGTAGGAGAAAGGTTGATGATTGGCTTCACTACTCGAGCTACACTCAACAGGCTCCTTGAAGCAGGAGACATATCACCGCAGCAAGTGCAGAGGTTCCAGCAGGCAGCAGTGGCGTTTCTGGAAAGGGCTGTGGAGTATGCCATAAAGAAACTCCCCATGAAAGAACCTCTAATAAAACATGCCATGTTTCTGGATGTCCAGCAGAGAACAGAGTGTGGAGTGGAAGATGCCTTCTACTTTGTCGACAGGTTAGTTGGGGTATCCAGTAAAGTACATTTTATCTATAATGCCAAATCCTGACACAAGTTATCTCAATATGATATGAGAGTAAAGTGGATGTAATGAAATTACTTTTTATTATAATTCAATGTGAACACAACTATTTAAAAAAAAAAATTAAATGTAAAAAACACTATAAATATATCTACCCAAGACTTTTGAAGTTTGAACCTTGAAAACAAAGGTGCTGGCTACATAAAAGTAAGAAGAACATTAAAAAATGTTATGTAGTTTTACTACAAATTGGAAAAAAGTCGGACTAAATGAAGCCAGTGGCTCTTTCAAATGCAAATATGAATGGGCTTCATGAATGGGCTGCTTCAGGCAAGAGATGTGAAAATCCTAGGATTTTATTTTATTATTTTTACAAAGTGCCATCGATACATTCTTTTAAACATGTATATTTGGAAACTATAAGATTCAAAGTTTCTAATGATGTCACTTATATGTTTCTAGTACAAAACTCAGAGATTCAGATGTGTGTTTGGAACAGATTTTCAAATCCCCAGAGGGGGATTTAGACTCAGGGAGTTAAGACAACACATTTCCTTGTTTGATGACCACATCTGAAAAACAACCCCTGTTTCAGTTGTACTACTTTACCAGATCAGTGCACATTGTGTTCTTTTTAGGTTTCCTGAACTTCTCCCATACAATGGACCTGAGGAGCATGACAAACTGAATGAGGAGTTTCTGGACTACCAGTCCATGGACATTGCCATGCCCGAAAACCCAGCAATGTTTGACTTTGAGAGCTTTTGGGGGAACATGGCATCAATGAAGAATAAGGTAAAAATCATTCTCTACTCATGGGAATACCCATTGATATAATCAACTTAATACACAATAATACTTGAGAGTAATTAGGCTTCCTATGTACATTTTTCAAAGGTGACCGGTATGAGCAGATTTGGCAGGCTCTCCATATTGCCAAGATGGTCTTGGTTCTTCCACATTCAAATGCTGACGCAGAACGAGTTTTCTCTGTGGTTGGACTCAACAAATCTAAAACCCGAAACAGTTTGGCTCTTGAGGGAACTCTATCGTCCATCATGACCGTGAAGATGGAGAGCCTTGAGCCACACTGTTTTAAGTGGGAGCCCCCTGCCTCTGTCGTCAAGGCATCAAAATCTGCGACAAACACCTACAACATGAAACATGTCCCCAGTACAGCTAAATGATGGAGAGTTGGTTGAATTTTGACAAATAAATGTCTTTTGCCAAAATTTGTTACATTTTTATTTCTAGTTTCTGGTTAATTAAGACCAGCATTAGGAGGCCACAGTGCAGGCAGAGTCGCTGGCATGGAGGTGAGGACAACAGTCTTAAGGTATAAATCGACATAAAACAGGACAAATCAATATTAAAGGCCAAATGTTTTTCGCCGGCGGCGGCGGCCGAACGCATCACGACACTAAAGTCTCACTCTTAGAATTTTCTGAAACTTGGCAGCCCTGTGGTTAAGAATAGTGATACAGCAGTCACATGATTTATTGTTTTGAATGTTGGTACAGATGTTAATGATTTTTCTGTGTTAAAACAGTGAATCTGTTCAGTGAATGAGAACACACACTTGAGTCTGAAGTTAATAGGTGTGTGTGGCGAACTGTGGTGATAAAATACCTATTTTTGCTCTTTGCAGAGCAAAATAAACAACTTTCAAATTAAATGTGTAGTGGAGGGTCGCTTCACTCTGCACCACGCTACACTTCTACTGGCCTTTCATGAAAAAGGAGATTGAAGATTACATAACCAGAAGATGCCCTTGCATAAAGCAAAAGACACCAGCCACACATGAAAGAGCACCCATGGGGAGTATCACATCTAACTCGCCCCTTGAACTCGTGTGTATTGACTTCCTCCTCTTAGAAGCCTGTCGTGGTGGATGTGAGTACATATTGGTCGTGATAGACCACTTCACCAGGTTCGCACAAGCCACCCCCATTCGCAACAAGGCGGGCAAGACAGCTGCTGACAGACTCTTCAACGACTTCATTCCCAGATTTGGATATCCCACTAAGCTTCACCACGACCAGGGTCGAGAATTTGAGAACGAACTGTTCAAATCACTCAGGCAGTAATCTAGTGTTGGCCACTCAAGAACCTCCCCCTATCACCCCCAAGGCAACCCTGCCGAGAGACTAAATCGCACGTTGCTGCAAATGTTACGGACCCTAGGAGAGAAAGAAAAGGAAAATTGGAAAGACCACCTACCTCACGTGCTACATGCCTACAACTCCACAAAACATGAGGGCACAGGTTTCTCCCCTTACTACTTAATGTATGGCCGTCATCCCTGCCTCCCTGTTGATCTCCTCTTTGGTCTAATAGCCGAGGAAGAAGATGAAACACCAACAGGATATGTGGAAAAATGGGCAGGAAAGATGATTGAGGCTTATCGAATAGCAAACGCAAACAGCCAACAGTCAAGCGCCAAAGGGAAAGCCCACTATGATAAAAAGAGCAAAGGTGTGACTCTTCAAGCTGGAGACCGAGTCCTGGTACGTAACCTCAATGAGAGAGGTGGGCCGGGTAAGCTCAGGCCATATTGGGAGAAGATAATCTACATTGTGAGGGAGCAGGTTGGGGATAACCCTGTCTACAGAATAAGCCCAGAGACAGAAAAACAGTGAAAGTGAGCAGGACAGGAATCAGTCTCAACAGGACATGGGTCAGGCTCAGTGTAACACTGAACAAGAGGAACCTCAAGTGACTCACCAAGAGGAGTATGCCCCAGAACCGCAGCCTGAACCCCAAGTCACGCTTAGACAATCAGTAAGAGAAAGGAGACCTGGCTACGTGTTCACATACCCCTCCCTTGGCCAGCCTGCCTACCAGTTACGTCCCACTGTGAACGCAGTTGACATTCAACCAATCCATTATGGCCACATGTTCTACCCCTATCCCTATGCCCATGCTTTGCAACCCCCATCGATTATCCCTCCATATCTATACTCACTGACTCATTGCTTCTAAACATTGGGGAGATACTTACACTAAGTTTTGAAGGTGTAGAGTTTTGAAGAATTCAAATCAGGTGTCAGGAGCCACTTATTTTTGTTGGGGAGTGTGTGGTACACTCAAAACCAGACCACTATTTAAGATGTGATTTTGAAAGAGTTTATATGTAAAATCTGTGATCATTAATTTATATTTTTGAGTACTTATTGAGTACTATATTTGTTGTGGGGACCGGGAGTAAGTATTTGTTGTGAGACAAAGCGTTAGTACTGGGAAACGGAAGGGCGGAACCAAAGTGGGTTATAGTCCGGAATTCTATGGTTGACGGGCACTTCCGGTTCCTCGCCAGACGGATTTCGGAAAAGGGGAACAAAGCTTCGTTGCTTCATTCCGGTACTAACGTCAGTGGCAGTTGGCCCGTTCGCATGGTATATTATTGTGGAAACACACACACTGCAGACTAGTATGTTTATGTTTTCTTTGGCCCTGAATACCTGACGTACATGTTTAAGAATATATTTAATGTGTTTAAGAGTTAGATGATGTTACGATAGGATATCTTAGAGGTAGACCATAAGAAAAGTGTTGATATGTTTTATAATTAAATGTCTAGTCGGTCTGTTAGGCAGACAAGTCATCCATTGTATTTCAGGCAGTGGTTTATGGTAAATTCTCTAGGTGCTGTTTATTGTCTTATTGTGGTTTAAAGCCAAAGTATGTTTATTTATATTATAGGAACAAAACTGTATTAAATTGCACTATGAGAGATAGCTCAAAACAACCAGCGAACAAGCTGAAACGGGCACTTCAACTTTAATGTGGATTTTGATAAAAAGGAGTTCTGTATTGATTTTGAGGTGAACTAAGAGTGGAGAGAAACGGTACATGAGAGCCTCACCTTTTTTTTATTGTACTTTTGATGTTCATTTCTAACAAGGAACCTCCTAAGGGACAATTGACATTTGAACATGCACTTTAGCCAGGGAATAGTTTATATTTATATGTGATATATGTGTTATTTGGGATAATTGTTAATTAAAGAGATGGATTTCGGAAAAGGGGAACAAAGCTTTGTTGCTTCATTCCGGTACTAACGTCTACCTGCTTTTCAGGAAAATCCGCTCTCAAACAATCTATTTGTTACCTCCCGTCCTGGCCACTTGGGACCGGTAACATCAGCAAGCCAGTCACCATACAGAGTGACTCCAGTCAGACCGGGTTGGGCTGCTCCCTGCTTCAGGGGGGGCAGCCGGTTGCGTTCGCCTCCCGAGCGCTAAGCCAGACGGAGCAAAACTATGCACAGATCGAGAAGGAGTGCCTGAGCATCGTATTCGCTTGTCAACGCTTCCACTACTACCTATATGGGAGGGGCGATGTGACTGCAGAGACCGACCACCGCCCGCTAGTGTCAATCTTCTCTAAGCCCCTTCTCAGTGCACCAAAGCGCCTGCAGAGCATGCTCCTTACACTGCAGAACTACTGCCTCACAGTGGTGTACAAGCCAGGCCCTGAAATGTACATAAGTGACACGCTCAGCAGGGCCCCCACCCCGCCACAGAGGATGGACATTCAGTACAGACGTGAAATGGTCTGCAGCATGCAGCAGGAGCAGTGTGACGCAGCAGCCATTCAGCAAGCAGACTACCTCAACGTCACTTGCCAACGCCTCGCACAGATATGGAAACACACAGAGGAGGATGTGTGTCTTCAAACACTCAAGTCGGTCGTGCTGAGGGGATGGCCAGAACACAAAGAGGAGAGCCCCATGGCCATCAGAGATTACTGGGCCATCAGAGATGAAATAAGCGCACAGGACGGTGTGCTTTTTAGGAGCCAGCGAGTCATCATTCCGAAATCTATGCGCCCCGAGCTGCTGAGACGGATCCACTACAACCATGTGGAGGGTGAGGCTTGTTTCAGACAGGCCCGCGATACTCTCTACTGGCCAAACATGCAGGGAGAAATCAAAGACTATGTACAACAGTGTTCAGTATGTAATGAGTATGCACACGAGCAACAGAAGGAGACTATGATGTCACACCCGCTCCCCACACGTCCCTGGCAGCTGGTGAGCATGGACCTGTTAGCTACGCACGGCAGGATGTCCTGCTCATGGTGGATCATTATTCTGACTTCTGGGAGACTGATTTACTTCCAGACCTGTCAGCTGGTACGGCCATCAGAAGGTGCAAGGCGCAGTTTGCAAGGTACGGCATCCCTGACCGGGTCATTTCAGACTGTGGAGGTCGGTTTGACTGTGGAGAGTTTCGGGCGTTTGCGAGGGAGTGGGGCTTCGAAAATGTCATATCCTCCCCGAGACACCCAAAGGCTAACGGCAAGGCAGAGTCTGCAGTGAAGATTGCGAAGGGCTTATGCAGAAAAGCAGAACGTGCCGACGAGGACCCCTGGAAGGCTTTTCTGCACTGGAGGAACACGCCCACTGCGGGCATGCATTGCAGCCCAGCACAGCGACTGATGTCACGGAGGCTGAGAACTCTTTTCCCTGTGGCTGACCAGCTGCTAGAGCCTCAGGTCACCACTGGGGTTACAGACAAGCTGAGAGTGAAGCGTCCGGCAGCGAAGCTGACTTACGACAGATCTGCGAGGGATCTGCCGGAGCTGAACGTCGGCCAGCCCATCAGGATGAAACCACTCCCGGGTGACAGGACGGGCCGATGGAGGAGAGGTATATGCTTGCAGCAGGTGGGACCGCGGTCCTATCTCGTCAACGTGGAGGGAACCGCGTATCGTCGCAACAGGATCGATCTCCGACCAGCAGAGGTTTCCCCTCCACAGCCAGCAGCTCACGAAGAACGGCCACCTGAGCAGCCTGTGGACGCGGGTGCAGCTGACGGGGGCAATGCAGAGGAAGTCGTCAGCAGCCCTGCGACGTCTCCAAGGTTATCAGCCCCGAGGTCACGCCATCTCCCTCACGGGCTGTGTCCACATCATGCGGTGCGTTACAGGGCCGGGCCTTCTCCCGGAGCGGGAGGCATATTAAGCCTCCGGACAGACTTGGCCTTTAGGTCATACACTGAGCTGAGACTGACACGCGCTCGCACACGCACTCACGCAGGCACACACGCACACACACATGCGGGACAGTGGATTATTGTTTCAAAAAAAAAAAAAAAGAAAATGTTGGGGCAAAATAACCTGCTGAGCACATCACATGTACATTATAAATATAGCTAACTCCTACCCTAGCTTAATGAGCACATCACATGGCAGTCACCTTATAATATAGTCAACTTTTAACACATAACACATACATGAGAATATAGTCAGGTCAGGGCCAGAGCCAGGGCCCCATATCTCCTCCCGGCAGATGGTAGACACTCAGACAATGCACCAGTCATCCTCAAGGACGGGAGGACCATAACAGGTGATGCTCTGAAGCTCTCCCCCGTAAGGAGGAACACAAGAAGATATACATGCATACACTAGTGCCTGGGAACCAAGGTCAAGTAAAAACACACAGAACCACACACATCTCAAACGCACACACCTCATCACGAGGAGATACAGCATAAGACTGTATCACTCTGAGACTCTTCACCTTCTTCCGAAGCAGACCTTCCACGGAGGCGAAGCTCCGGACGAACCATCAGCGCTGATTAGGGACTTAGACATATTCGATTTCTCACGCTTATGACTCTGTATAACCGTTGCCACTTTACTTAATAAATCCAAGGTCCTCGTGCCGATAGACTTTATTACCTCTCCGTCTCATTTCATCTGGTCCAGTAACTAGACAGACCGTTTTTCCCAACAATTTGGTGACCCCGACGTGATTTTTTCTGAATTGGACCGCAACTGGGAAACGAGAGACGGAGAGCGGCACGGCCTCGGGACCCCGGAGAACCAGACCGATTCCTGCAGTCTCACCTCGCGATCGCCCAACAAAAGGTAGGCAGAACCTGTTGATAAAATCCAAACTCTGCATAGTTATATAGGAACCACATTAGGAGATGAGACTGTGAGAACGGTTCGCTACGGGATATCTCGTGGGGACTAATAGGACTGCACCCCAGCATTTCCCCGTAAAACCCGATTGACCCCGAATGCGTGACACATCGAATATCGGCTCGTTGCATGGTGAAAGAATACCCTCGAGACCATAGGGCCTATAAGAATCGGTCAGTGATACAAGACTACCGATGGCCAAAATAATAAATGCCTGAGCCATTGAGTGGACTCAGAGGGATGCCTGGGCCGGGTTCGGAACCCAGAGGGAATAAATGCCTGAGCCATTGAGTGGACTCAGAGGGATGCCTGGGCCGGGTTCGGAACCCAGATGGAATAAATGCCTGAGCCATTGAGTGGACTCAGAGGGATGCCTGGGCCGGGTTCGGAACCCAGATGGAATAATAAATGCCTGAGCCATTGAGTGGACTCAGAGGGATGCCTGGGCCGGGTTCGGAACCCAGATGGAATAATCTGTGTATTAAATAATTCTATGTGGTGAGAAGGTTAGAGTCCTTTATCAGGGTTAAAGTCCCTTTGCAAAGGAAACAGCGTGTGTATGCGCGAGTGAACGAGAGGCAGTGTGTGTATGCGCGAGAATAAGAGAGAGAGAGACGGAGTGGCTGTGTGTGTGTGTGTGTGTGTAAGAGGCCCAGAGAGAGAGAAAGAAAGAGAGCGAGCGTATTTTTGGGCCGGCTAAAATATGGAAATATGTGTGCAACGCTTGCTTGCTTTGCTATGCTTAACGCTATTCTGCTGTGTCTGATGATTGTGGGTGCGGGACACAGAATGAGAAGTCTGTCGATATGTTTCTGGGTGCGTCTGCGAGAAAGAGGGAATCTGTGAGTGAATCAGTGGGTGTGTATGCGTGATAATCTGTGAGTGAATCAGTGGGTGTGTATGCGTGATCCGCTCTATCTTTGTCCGTTAAAACGGGTAAATGTAGGAATAGATAGATTGATAATAATGAATAAATGTCTCTCTGACGTATTGCGTTGCTCTATGGCGTAACCAGCGGAAATAGATAAATTGACAATGATAAATAACCTTTTTTACTGTGTCGCTTCAATTTACTGTTTGAACCGTTAAAACTAGACCTAGACAAGTTGACAAGGATAAATGATATCTCTTTTACTGTGTTTCTTTGAATTACTGCCGGACCTGTCGCATAGATAAACCACAATACTAAACAACATCTCTTTGCCGCGTTGGTTGACGGTTTAGTCTGATTGACGCAGATTAATCAATAAAGATAGATAACGATTATTGGCTATAAAGAATATCTGGATTTATTGAATAACGTCTATAGGCCCTGTTGTTGTTTTTTGCTTCCCTCCCCCCTGTTTTTTCCTCCTTTTTCTCGTTCTCCTCCTCCAAGAGTGACAAAAGTTACCCCCTAGTCTCTCATCCGCTCTTGTGTGTTAGACAGGCCACACAGAGTTATAGCATCAGGGCCGCCATTTTTTGAGTTCTCTCGCTCAGTCCGAAGCCACACCTCCCCCTCCGCCAAAAGTTTAGCCACTCCAACCTTACCCTTCCCCAACTAGACTGCCCCCTACTGGACCACTCCAAACTTACCCTTCCCCAACTACAGCGCCCCCTGCCGGACCACTCCAACCTTACCCTTCCCCAGCCACAGCGCCCCCCACTGGACAACTCCAACCTTACCCTTCCCCAACCACCGCGCCCCCCACTGGACAACTCCAACTCTACCCTTCCCCAACTACACTGCCCCCTGCTGGACCACTCCAACCTTACCCTTCCCCAACTAGACTGCCCCCTACTGGACCACTCCAAACTTACCCTTCCCCAACTACAGCGCCCCTGCCGGACCACTCCAACCTTACCCTTCCCCAGCCACCGCGCCCCCCACTGAACAACTCCAACTCTACCCTTCCCCAACTACCGCGCCCCCTACTGGACCACTCCAACTCTACCCTTCCCCAACTACCGCGCCCCCCACTGGACAACATCAATACCAATCCAACCCCGACTCTCGATCACCCCCTGCTAGAAGAATTATCCCGGTTACTAATAAAGATAAAAAGACAAACCTCCTCGCACCCGGCCTCCAGTGCAAAGGCGTCCACGACCCCGACCACCCCCACACCAGGCTGCTAAGGAACGGCGAACACACCCACCATGTCGGACGAGCAACGGACCAGAGCGCTGGGCTGGTTGTGCCTCAACGCTGAACCGGGGAAAATATTGAAAGGCCAAGACCGGAAGAAATGGGAGAACCGATGTGATGTCTACATTAAAACCTGGCAGAAAGAGGGCGTGATCCGAATGGGACCCCTCGACCAGACCGGCCGGGCCGCCATACACGCGCACATTGGCAGCCAGTATGAGCGGGCAAAGGTCCGTCGCGACAACGCCGGAGCCAAGACGGGACGAACGGATGCACTCGAAACCCAAGACCGGAAAAGACAAAAGAGAATCTTAGTATTAAAAGCATTGGCCTCTTGCCTCCCGCCCCACACCCTAAAACCAGCCCCCTCCTCCAGGAATCCCTTCCTAACGGACCAAGTAACCCCTACCCAACCGAGCCTGACAGCTTCACCTTATCCCTCCCTACCGAAGGCCGATGAGCAGGCCCGCCCACCTCCGTACAACCACTCCCTCCCCTATGCCCCGACCGACTTCCAGGTCCCCGGGTCCCCCCATCTCATGTGCCCAGTTATCGAAATAACCCACGCCACATCTCAGTCCCCGGTCACGGTTACCTGGCAAAGACCCCCCCCCCCCGAAACCGGAACGAGCCAAAGAAGGGGTCCACTTCACAAGGACAAACCACCCACAAAGCAAGGAAAGCCCGAAGCTGACAACAGCTCCCTCCCCATGCCCGATGATACCAGGAAGGGCCGGGCCATTGGGGCAAGAACCATCCAGCACCGAGAACTGGACACCCCCCTCCTCCAGCTACAGCCAAGCCCAGGCCCCCGAAACCAGGCCACCAACACCAGGGGAAGCCCAACCGGAAGCAGAAAGGATGCGTACGCGGATCGGCGTACCTGGCGCCAACACATTGGACTTGGCCTCCTTCCTGATCAACCTATCGTCTAAAGAAGAAGAAACGGAAGTGACAGTAGCAACAACAGAAATGAGAAGACACTCCGGGATTCCCCAGGGGAGACACGGAAGACACGAGGAAAGAGACGAAAGAGGTGAAGAAGACGCAGACACCGTGGAGTGGGACCCAGTGGGAACGAGATGGAAAGAAGAAGCGCTGGAAAGAATGTCCCTCGGCATCGAGACAGAAGTCCATCTCCTGTCTCGACAGCTGCGGGAAAGGAGCGAAGGCAGAGATCAGAGGTGGGGAAGAGGCGCAATCCACAGGACAATTGGCCCGGGCAGATTACAAGCCCGAAGTACCGCAACCCCGATCGCGACCCTGGCCATCACCAGCACTCCACAAGCTGGCCCCCCGACACAACGGAGCCAAGCCCTCGACCGCCGGACGAACCGCGACCTGGATGAGGGTCCAGGACTGATGTTCCCGCTAATGGACACCCCTGCAGGACGAGCGATGTACGTTCCCTGGACCCACCGCGACCTCAAGGGACTAGTGGAAGACCTTCCCCCGATCAAACAGGGGGCGGGCAAGTGGATCAGAAACCTCGAGCGACTGACCACAGCTGACCGGCTCACCATGGGGGACATCCGAGCGGTCCTCATGAGAGGAGAAGGACCCCGGGCAGTCAACGACATGGAAACCGCAGCCAGAACCACCAGAGAGCCGGACGACTCCCCTTTCGACCCCTTCCGCCCCATATGGTGGGAGGCCCTGAGGGGCCTATACCCCCCTCAGAACTCAGCAGCATGCATGACCGGCCTGAAAAGAAAACCCAGTGAATCAGCGGGCGAATACCTCACAAGAGCCACTGAACGATGGAAAGACGGATTCGGAACCCGACCAGGAGCCTCCGCCGCCACCGAGGCCATGTTCCGGATCGCGGTTGAGACGGGTCTCTGCACCAAGACCCGCGAAGGCCTCAAAACAGTGATTGGACTCGGAAGAATGAACGCCATGGACTGGGAGGAGGCCATTACACACCACGTGAACCTGGAGCAAGAACGGGAGGACGAGGACGTCAAAGAAGACCGCGACCTGAGGAAACGACTCTTGCGCATGGACGTCAAGAAAGCAACCCAGGAACACAACCGGGACAAGAAGGAGTCCAACAAATACCACGCCTCCGAGATCATGCCCCTCGAAGTGGCCACGCCTCCGGCCCCGCTGCCTGCCCCCAACCCCTTGGTACAGCCCAGCGGACCCCCTCCGACCCAGATGCAAGCCCCTCCCGCTCAAGCATGGGGGCCCCAGCCCCCGCCGTACCCGTACCCGTACCCATACCCATCGTATCCATACCCCACACACCCACCCTCGAACCCAGCAACACAGACGGGACCCGGGATGTACCAGAACCAACAGTCCAAACAAAGAGGCGGATTCAAATGGAGAGGAAGAGGCCGGACCCCAAACACAAACCCCCGGTCCTACCCCTGCTTCATTTGTGGGCTCATGGGACACTGGGCGAAAGAGTGCCCCCAAACGGGACAGCCAGCGATGCAACACCACCAACAGAATCATCAGCAGCACCCCGGCCCGACCCGCGGTAACCCTGGAAATGGACCGACACATGCCTCAAACCCCGGGACCCCGATGTACCCTCTCTGGGAGGACCCGGGATACAACGGCCAATATTGACGGGACCCGAGAGCCTCGAGAGGGACCCAGGTGGTGAACCTGGGAACGGGAGCCCCAATGGTGGACGGACTCGTAAACCAAACACCAATTCGTTTCATGGTCGACACCGGAGCCACAGTATCCACCATCGGGGACCTGAACCATGAAATCCCGCCCCTCTCCACTCGAACCCTGACTACCATGGGGTTCTCGGGAATAGAAAAGACCAACCCCTTCACCACCCCCTTGCCGCTCACCATCCTGGGACAAACCTTCTACCACTCCCTCCTATATGCCCCCAAGTGTCCCACCAACCTCATGGGTAGAGACATCCTGAGCAAAATCAACTGCCTCATCAGCTGTTCCCCCGAAGGGACTACAATGACGACAGAAGCCGACCAACCGCTCCAGATGATGCTGGTGCATGAACCCCCGCCCCGAAGCCCCCCGTCAGACGTATATTGGATCCGGAACATGACTACCCCGGACGGATTCAAGCCCCTAGAAGAAACATACCGAGAGTGGGCCCCCTGGATCCATCAACAGGGGGACTTCTACCCACCGCACGACCCCCTCCACACGACCCTCAATGTCCTTCGAGACCCAGACGAAAGCTACGACGAACAATGGAGACGCACCATGGAGGGAACCGGCCAGAAGTGCCTCTACGAAACAATGTTCATCGGACCTGAGGGGGTGGCGGCCCTCACCCTTCTCACCCCGGATCAAGAATATTGGTACCACCTCAAACCCGAGTCCCGACCACACGTGACCCTGGCAGTAGCCAAGCACCACACGGCTATGAAGCTGGGGCCCATGGTCTGCCGAGCGACTCAAGTACGAGAGTGGGCCCCCACCGACAACCCACACATTCACCTAGCCCCTGACAAAGGCTTGATCCGGGTCTCCTTCCCCCAAACGGCCTCCTGGGGGGTGGCAGAACGAGTGGAGTGCGACCGACCGCTCGCCCCTGAGGAGGTCGACACCCCCAGCCCCCTGGAAGCCGAAGACCCCGACGTAAAGATCATGCTAGACGGCCTCCCTCAGAATCTCTGGGCCACCGGCGCCTACGACATGGAGTTTACCCCCCAACACAACATCCAAATACCTCTCAAACCCGATCAAACCCCGATTCATCAGCCCCAATACAAGGTCAGACCCGAGGCAGAAGCAGGGATCACTGCCACCATACAGGGACTCAAAGAGGTAGGAGTGCTCCGGCCCTCTCAGTCCCTTTGGAACACCCCGATTCTCCCAGTGAAGAAGGCGGACGGACTCACATGGAGGATGGCCCATGATCTCCGCCTAATAAACGACGCCACGGAAGGACCCCCCGAGAGGGTGCCAAACCCGCAGGTGGCGCTCCACGCGGTTAACCCCGACCACCTCTGGTTCTCTGAAATAGACCTGGCCAACGCCTTCTTCTGCATCCCCCTGAACAAAGACTCACAAGACATCTTCTCTTTTACCTGGAGGGGAGAAAAACTCACCTACACCCGAATGCCACAGGGGTACCGATCGACCCCCACCATATTCAACGACTGTGTGCGGAAGGACCTCAAGGACACTGTACTTCCCGACGGAGTGGTTATGGTTCAATATGTAGACGACATCCTGCTCGCCGCGCCTACCAGTCAAACCTGTGTGGATGCTACCAAGACCCTGCTCGAAACCCTAGGGAAAGCAGGGTACAAGGTCAAGCGGCCCAAACTACAGGCTGTCCGGCCCAGGGTGAAATTCCTGGGGAGGCTGATTGGAGAAGATACCAGAGACATGACCCAGGATACCCGAGAAACCATCCTGAATTACCCAAAACCCGCCACGGTTCGGCAAATGTTGGCCTTCCTGGGCCTGTGCAACTACAGCCGCCAGTACCTCCCGGAATTCACAGAGCGAACGTCCGAACTCCGCCAGATGGTCACCACAGCCGGGGCCCGAAACCTACGGGCCCCGCTGGAGTGGGACTCAGGAAAAGACACCGCCTTCCATCAGCTGAAACAGGCCCTACACTCAGCCGCCGCCCTCCAAGCCCCCGACTATACGGCCCCCTTCCATCTGGACGTCACACAGAGAAACGGAAATGTAGCGGCCACCCTCTGGCAGGCAAAGCCCGGCACCCGAAGGATCCTCCTCTATCACAGCTCGGCCCTACCCACTCCGGGCCTAGGACTCCCTCACTGTGCCAGACATCTCATGGCCATCGCCATCGCCCTACGGAAGACACAGTTCCTCACCATGAACAACCCCACGGTAGTGCACACCACCCACGGAGTCAAGGCTGCAGTGGAGAGCTCACTCTTCACCCTGTCGGCCGCCATTACCCAGATCCGGTTGACCGAGGCCCTGACAGATCCCTCGGTGAGCTGCTCAACAAAAGGAGTAAATATGACCGGAGAGTATCCCGCAGACACAGACGGCACCCCCCACAACTGCGCGCCTCGCATCCTGTCGGAACTCCGAGCACGACCAGACCTCCAAGGGACCCTCCCTCGCCCTGCAGCCTCTGACTTTGAGGACGAGCTCCCCTACACACTCCCAACCTACGCCTCCGAAGAGACACTCCCAGCCCCCGCCGACGACTGTGTCCCCGCCGAGCCGGACATCTACCCGTGAGTGCGAGTGGCCTCTCCAGATGCACGGCCCCGGCGTCCTGTTTCCATCACCGTCGGCTGACACCCCACCGCAACACCCCTTCCCTCTTCCCCCCCCCCCCCGCCCGCCTGTGACGTGCTAGTAACCTCTCCAGGTGGGCTGCCCCATTCCCGTCCCCGCCAACGGCATCACCCCCCTCCCACCTGAAGCACCCACGACGCCCGGACCAGGGATCTGCGTTCCGGTACCAGGGGCTGCGGCCCGCTCCCTTACGGCTTGAGGGCACCCCTGGCTGTATTCGCTTCTGTACGCTTCACTGTTTTTAGCCGCTCCCATATCTATGCCCGCGTCTACGCAACCGACGCCGGGAACGTAAATGTTGTTGTTTATATCGCTGTCCCACTAGATGGAGCTCGGGGATTCACACGGGCGAGATTCCAGGGGCCTTGATTGCCCGTTTATCAGATGAGGTCCTGAGCGCAGTTGAATAAAAGGGTCTAATGCTCAGGTGGCGCCTTGCGACCACCTGCCCATGATGACGCTCAGGACTATTCCATGGTTTCAGTTGTTCCCGTGCCCCGGGCCTACCCTGGATGCCCCATGCGTGTGATTGCTTGTTGTAACACGACCAGTCAACTCCTCCTCACATCCTTAGTGTGTGGTCCTCTGGGGATGGGTTGAGGGGGATTGCCATTCGCTATCTGCCTCATATCTTCGCTATTATTTAGGGACACGTTTCGTGGTTACATTTCTTTCCTGTGATCGTTAGTGTATTTGTGTGATTGTTGCATTTATATTGTTATTGTTTAATAATGTTATGATGGTAGTCCCGCGCTGGAGTCCTATCCCTCGTACCCCTAATGAGTAAAAGTCGTCTTGCGACGACTTGAGGGGGATATGTTGGGGCAAAATAACCTGCTGAGCACATCACATGTACATTATAAATATAGCTAACTCCTACCCTAGCTTAATGAGCACATCACATGGCAGTCACCTTATAATATAGTCAACTTTTAACACATAACACATACATGAGAATATAGTCAGGTCAGGGCCAGAGCCAGGGCCCCATATCTCCTCCCGGCAGATGGTAGACACTCAGACAATGCACCAGTCATCCTCAAGGACGGGAGGACCATAACAGGTGATGCTCTGAAGCTCTCCCCCGTAAGGAGGAACACAAGAAGATATACATGCATACACTAGTGCCTGGGAACCAAGGTCAAGTAAAAACACACAGAACCACACACATCTCAAACGCACACACCTCATCACGAGGAGATACAGCATAAGACTGTATCACTCTGAGACTCTTCACCTTCTTCCGAAGCAGACCTTCCACGGAGGCGAAGCTCCGGACGAACCATCAGCGCTGATTAGGGACTTAGACATATTCGATTTCTCACGCTTATGACTCTGTATAACCGTTGCCACTTTACTTAATAAATCCAAGGTCCTCGTGCCGATAGACTTTATTACCTCTCCGTCTCATTTCATCTGGTCCAGTAACTAGACAGACCGTTTTTCCCAACAAAAAGATGGTCACTTCGAATGTTCTTATTCGGTGGTTTTGTGCATGCTTTGATACTGCTATTTTGTGGTTATAGTTCTGCAAAGTTCCTGGTTCCTATTGATTTACTGTCTCGTCTTGATACACTAAATTTATTTATTGTGTATTTATTTATTCACCCACGTTGAAGAGCTATTTTTCATCCCTAGGCAATCTTTCTCCTTCTCAATCTTCCGTTTTCTACCCCAGAGAGCTTTCCTTTCTGACTCTCCACCTTTAGGTCTGTTGGGAAAAACGGTCTGTCTAGTTACTAGACCAGATGAAATGAGACGGAGAGGTAATAAAGTCTATCGGCACGAGGACCTTGGATTTATTAAGTAAAGTGGCAACGGTTATACAGAGTCATAAGCGTGAGAAATCGAATATGTCTAAGTCCCTAATCAGCGCTGATGGTTCGTCCGGAGCTTCGCCTCCGTGGAAGGTCTGCTTCGGAAGAAGGTGAAGAGTCTCAGAGTGATACAGTTTTATGCTGTATCTCCTCGTGATGAGGTGTGTGCGTTTGAGATGTGTGTGGTTCTGTGTGTTTTTACTTGACCTTGGTTCCCAGGCTCTAGTGTATGCATGTATATCTTCTTGTGTTCCTCCTTACGGGGGAGAGCTTCAGAGCATTCATCCGTTGTGGTCCTCCCGTCCTTGAGGATGACTGGTGCATTGTCTGAGTGTCTACTATCTGCCGGGAGGAGATATGGGGCCCTGGCTCCGGCCCTGACCTGACTATATTCTCATGTATGTGTTATGTGTTAAAAGTTGACTATATTATAAGGTGACTGCCATGTGATGTGCTCAGCAGGTTATTTTGCCCCAACATATCCCCCTCAAGTCGTCGCAAGACGACTTTTACTCATTAGGGGTACGAGGGATAGGACTCCAGCGCGGGACTACCATCATAACATTATTAAACAATAACAATATAAATGCAACAATCACACAAATACACTAACGATCACAGGAAAGAAATGTAACCACGAAACGTGTCCCTAAATAATAGCGAAGATAGCGAATGGCAATCCCCCTCAACCCATCCCCAGAGGACCACACACTAAGGATGTGAGGAGGAGTTGACTGGTCGTGTTACAACAAACAATCACACGCATGGGGCATCCAGGGTAGGCCCGGGGCACGGGAACAACTGAAACCATGGAATAGTCCTGAGCGTCATCATGGGCAGGAGGTCGCAAGGCGCCACCTGAGCATTAGACCCTTTTATTCAACTGCGCTCAGGACCTCGTCTGATAAACGGGCAATCAAGGCCCCTGGAATCTCGCCCGTGTGAATCCCCGAGCTCCATCTAGTGGAACAGCGATATAAACAACAACATTTACGTTCCCGGCGTCGGTTGCGTAGACGCGGGCATAGATATGGGAGCGGCTAAAAACAGTGAAGCGTACAGAAGCGAATACAGCCAGGGGTGCCCTCAAGCCTTAAGGGAGCGGGCCGCAGCCCCTGGTACCGAAACGCAGATCCCTGGTCCGGGCGTCGTGGGTGCTTCAGGTGGGAGGGGGGGAAGAGGGAAGGGGTGTTGCGGTGGGGTGTCAGCCGACGGTGATGGAAACAGGACGCCGGGGCCGTGCATCTGGAGAGGCCACTCGCACTCACGGGTAGATGTCCGGCTCGGCGGGGACACAGTCGTCGGCGGGGGCTGGGAGTGTCTCTTCGGAGGCGTAGGTTGGGAGTGTGTAGGGGAGCTCGTCCTGAGTGCATCCTCGTGCGATCCAGCAGCTCTTCTCATAAGGACCGGCGTGTTCTTGCATTTCGCCAAGGTATATCAGGAAGTCGCTCATGCTCCTCGGGTATGGCTCCCCGTCCAGGGGGTCCATCAGGGAAAGGACCAGTGGCGGTGCGTAGCCCCCCGCCTTCTTGGCGGCGGCATCGGCGGCGTTGTTACCGCGGGTGATCAGGGAGTCTCCTTTTGTGTGGCCCTGGCACTTGAGGATGGCCACAGACTCTGGTAGCTGGATGGCGAGGAGTAGGCGGACGACGAGGTCCCTGTGCTTCAGGGGCGCCCCTGTAGAGGTCAGCATACCCCGCCTTTCTGCTTGGGTAGCGTTCAGGTGGCAGAGCTCGTACACGTAGTTGCTGTCGGTGTAAAGGTCGAGGCGTAGGCCCTTCGCGGCTTCGAGGGCTACGACTATGGCTGTGAGTTCAGCCCTCTGGGCCGAGGGATACTCCGGGAGTATTCCCGAGTGCCTGGTGTGGCAGACCCCTGTCGGCCCCTGTTCCACCACCGCCCAAGAGGCGATGTTGGTCCCCAGGGCATCCTTGTAGCAGCAGCCATCGGTGTACCACACTGTTTTGGGTGTTTCTAGGGGTGTCCCTTGGAGGTCTGGTCGTGCTCGGAGTTCCGACAGGATGCGAGGCGCGCAGTTGTGGGGGGTGCCGTCTGTGTCTGCGGGATATTCTCCGGTCATATTTACTCCTTTTGTTGAGTAGCTCACCGAGGGATCTGTCAGGGCCTCGGTCAACCGGATCTGGGTAATGGCAGCCGACAGGGTGAAGAGTGAGCTCTCCACTGCAGCCTTGACCCCGTGAGTGGTGTGCACTACCGTGGGGTTGTTCATGGTGAGGAACTGTGTCTTCCGTAGGGCGATGGCGATGGCCATGAGATGTCTGGCACAGTGAGGGAGTCCTAGGCCCGGAGTGGGTAGGGCCGAGCTGTGATAGTGGAGGATCCTTCGGGTGCCGGGCTTTGCCTGCCAGAGGGTGGCCGCTACATTTCCGTTTCTCTGTGTGACGTCCAGATGGAAGGGGGCCGTATAGTCGGGGGCTTGGAGGGCGGCGGCTGAGTGGAGGGCTTGTTTCAGCTGATGGAAGGCGGTGTCTTTTCCTGAGTCCCACTCCAGCGGGGCCCGTAGGTTTCGGGCCCCGGCTGTGGTGACCATCTGGCGGAGTTCGGACGTTCGCTCTGTGAATTCCGGGAGGTACTGGCGGCTGTAGTTGCACAGGCCCAGGAAGGCCAACATTTGGCGAACCGTGGCGGGTTTTGGGTAATTCAGGATGGTTTCTCGGGTATCCTGGGTCATGTCTCTGGTATCTTCTCCGATCAGCCTCCCCAGGAATTTCACCCTGGGCCGGACAGCCTGTAGTTTGGGCCGCTTGACCTTGTACCCTGCTTTCCCTAGGGTTTCGAGCAGGGTCTTGGTAGCATCCACACAGGTTTGTCTGGTAGGCGCGGCGAGCAGGATGTCGTCTACATATTGAACCATAACCACTCCGTTGGGAAGTACAGTGTCCTTGAGGTCCTTCCGCACACAGTCGTTGAATATGGTGGGGGTCGATCGGTACCCCTGTGGCATTCGGGTGTAGGTGAGTTTTTCTCCCCTCCAGGTAAAAGAGAAGATGTCTTGTGAGTCTTTGTTCAGGGGGATGCAGAAGAAGGCGTTGGCCAGGTCTATTGCAGAGAACCAGAGGTGGTCGGGGTTAACCACGTGGAGCGCCACCTGCGGGTTTGGCACCCTCTCGGGGGGTCCTTCCGTGGCGTCGTTTATTAGGCGGAGATCATGGGCCATCCTCCACGTGAGTCCGTCCGCCTTCTTCACTGGGAGAATCGGGGTGTTCCAAAGGGACTGAGAGGGCCGGAGCACTCCTACCTCTTTGAGTCCCTGTATGGTGGCAGTGATCCCTGCTTCTGCCTCGGGTCTGACCTTGTATTGGGGCTGATGAATCGGGGTTTGATCGGGTTTGAGAGGTATTTGGATGTTGTGTTGGGGGGTAAACCCCATGTCGTAGGCGCCGGTGGCCCAGAGATTCTGAGGGAGGCCGTCTAGCATGATCTTTACGTCGGGGTCTTCGGCTTCCAGTGGGCTGGGGGTGTCGACCTCCTCAGGGGCGAGCGGTCGGTCGCACTCCACTCGTTCTGCCACCCCCCAGGAGGCCGTTTGGGGGAAGGAGACCCGGATCAAGCCTTTGTCAGGGGCTAGGTGAATGTGTGGGTTGTCGGTGGGGGCCCACTCTCGTACTTGAGTCGCTCGGCAGACCATGGGCCCCAGCTTCATAGCCGTGTGGTGCTTGGCTACTGCCAGGGTCACGTGTGGTCGGGACTCGGGTTTGAGGCGGTACCAATATTCTTGATCTGGGGTGAGAAGGGTGAGGGCCGCCACCCCCTCAGGTCCGATGAACATTGTTTCGTAGAGGCACTTCTGGCCGGTTCCCTCCATGGTGCGTCTCCATTGTTCGTCGTAGCTTTCGTCTGGGTCTCGAAGGACATTGAGGGTCGTGTGGAGGGGGTCGTGCGGTGGGTAGAAGTCCCCCTGTTGATGGATCCAGGGGGCCCACTCTCGGTATGTTTCTTCTAGGGGCTTGAGTCCGTCCGGGGTAGTCATGTTCCGGATCCAATATACGTCTGACGGGGGGCTTCGGGGCGGGGGTTCATGCACCAGCATCATCTGGAGCGGTTGGTCGGCTTCTGTCGTCATTGTAGTCCCTTCGGGGGAACAGCTGATGAGGCAGTTGATTTTGCTCAGGATGTCTCTACCCATGAGGTTGGTGGGACACTTGGGGGCATATAGGAGGGAGTGGTAGAAGGTTTGTCCCAGGATGGTGAGCGGCAAGGGGGTGGTGAAGGGGTTGGTCTTTTCTATTCCCGAGAACCCCATGGTAGTCAGGGTTCGAGTGGAGAGGGGCGGGATTTCATGGTTCAGGTCCCCGATGGTGGATACTGTGGCTCCGGTGTCGACCATGAAACGAATTGGTGTTTGGTTTACGAGTCCGTCCACCATTGGGGCTCCCGTTCCCAGGTTCACCACCTGGGTCCCTCTCGAGGCTCTCGGGTCCCGTCAATATTGGCCGTTGTATCCCGGGTCCTCCCAGAGAGGGTACATCGGGGTCCCGGGGTTTGAGGCATGTGTCGGTCCATTTCCAGGGTTACCGCGGGTCGGGCCGGGGTGCTGCTGATGATCCTGTTGGTCGTGTTGCATCGCTGGCTGTCCCGTTTGGGGGCACTCTTTCGCCCAGTGTCCCATGAGCCCACAAATGAAGCAGGGGTAGGACCGGGGGTTTGTGTTTGGGGTCCGGCCTCTTCCTCTCCATTTGAATCCGCCTCTTTGTTTGGACTGTTGGTTCTGGTACATCCCGGGTCCCGTCTGTGTTGCTGGGTTCGAGGGTGGGTGTGTGGGGTATGGATACGATGGGTACGGGTACGGGTACGGGTACGGCGGGGGCTGGGGCCCCCATGCTTGAGCAGGAGGGGCTTGCATCTGGGTCGGAGGGGGTCCGCTGGGCTGTACCAAGGGGTTGGGGGCAGGCAGCGGGGCCGGAGGCGTGGCCACTTCGAGGGGCATGATCTCGGAGGCGTGGTCTTTGTTGGACTCCTTCTTGTCCCGGTTGTGTTCCTGGGTTGCTTTCTTGACGTCCATGCGCAAGAGTCGTTTCCTCAGGTCGCGGTCTTCTTTGACGTCCTCGTCCTCCCGATCTTGCTCCAGGTTCACGTGGTGTGTAATGGCCTCCTCCCAGTCCATGGCGTTCATTCTTCCGAGTCCAATCACTGTTTTGAGGCCTTCGCGGGTCTTGGTGCAGAGACCCGTCTCAACCGCGATCCGGAACATGGCCTCGGTGGCGGCGGAGGCTCCTGGTCGGGTTCCGAATCCGTCTTTCCATCGTTCAGTGGCTCTTGTGAGGTATTCGCCCGCTGATTCACTGGGTTTTCTTTTCAGGCCGGTCATGCATGCTGCTGAGTTCTGAGGGGGGTATAGGCCCCTCAGGGCCTCCCACCATATGGGGCGGAAGGGGTCGAAAGGGGAGTCGTCCGGTTCTCTGGTGGTTCTGGCTGCGGTTTCCACGTCGTTCACTGCCCGGGGTCCTTCTCCTCTCATGAGGACCGCTCGGATGTCCCCCATGGTGAGCCGGTCAGCTGTGGTCAGTCGCTCGAGGTTTCTGATCCACTTGCCCGCCCCCTGTTTGATCGGGGGAAGGTCTTCCACTAGTCCCTTGAGGTCGCGGTGGGTCCAGGGAACGTACATCGCTCGTCCTGCAGGGGTGTCCATTAGTGGGAACATCAGTCCTGGACCCTCATCCAGGTCGCGGTTCGTCCGGCGGTCGAGGGCTTGGCTCCGTTGTGTCGGGGGGCCAGCTTGTGGAGTGCTGGTGATGGCCAGAGTCGCGATCGGGGTTGCGGTACTTCGGGCTTGTGATCTGCCCGGGCCAATTGTCCTGTGGATTGCGCCTCTTCCCCACCTCTGATCTCTGCCTTCGCTCCTTTCCCGCAGCTGTCGAGACAGGAGATGGACTTCTGTCTCGATGCCGAGGGACATTCTTTCCAGCGCTTCTTCTTTCCATCTCGTTCCCACTGGGTCCCACTCCACGGTGTCTGCGTCTTCTTCACCTCTTTCGTCTCTTTCCTCGTGTCTTCCGTGTCTCCCCTGGGGAATCCCGGAGTGTCTTCTCATTTCTGTTGTTGCTACTGTCACTTCCGTTTCTTCTTCTTTAGACGATAGGTTGATCAGGAAGGAGGCCAAGTCCAATGTGTTGGCGCCAGGTACGCCGATCCGCGTACGCATCCTTTCTGCTTCCGGTTGGGCTTCCCCTGGTGTTGGTGGCCTTGCTTCGGGGGCCTGGGCTTGGCTGTAGCTGGAGGAGGGGGGTGTCCAGTTCTCGGTGCTGGATGGTTCTTGCCCCAATGGCCCGGTCCTTCCTGGTATCATCGGGCATGGGGAGGGAGCTGTTGTCAGCTTCGGGCTTTCCTTGCTTTGTGGGTGGTTTGTCCTTGTGAAGTGGACCCCTTCTTTGGCTCGTTCCGGTTCCGGGGGGGGGGTCTTTGCCAGGTCACCGTGACCGGGGACTGAGATGTGGCGTGGGTTATTTCGATAACTGGGCACATGAGATGGGGGGACCCGGGAACCTGGAAGTCGGTCGGGGCATAGGGGAGGGAGTGGTTGTACGGAGGTGGGCGGGCCTGCTCATCGGCCTTCGGTAGGGAGGGATAAGGTGAAGCTGTCAGGCTCGGTTGGGTAGGGGTTACTTGGTCCGTTAGGAAGGGATTCCTGGAGGAGGGGGCTGGTTTTAGGGTGTGGGGCGGGAGGCAAGAGGCCAATGCTTTTAATACTAAGATTCTCTTTTGTCTTTTCCGGTCTTGGGTTTCGAGTGCATCCTTTCGTCCCGTCTTGGCTCCTGCGTTGTCGCGACGGACCTTTGCCCGCTCATACTGGCTGCCAATGTACGCGTGTATGGCGGCCCGGCCGGTGTGGTCGAGGGGTCCCATTCGGATCACGCCCTCTTTCTGCCAGGTTTTAATGTAGACATCACATCGGTTCTCCCATTTCTTCCGGTCTTGGCCTTTCAATATTTTTCCCGGTTCAGCGTTGAGGCACAACCAGCCCAGCGCTCTGGTCCGTTGCTCGTCCGACATGGTGGGTGTGTTCGCCGTTCCTTAGCAGCCTGGTGTGGGGGTGGTCGGGGTCGTGGACGCCTTTGCACTGGAGGCCGGGTGCGGGGAGGTTTGTCTTTTTATCTTTATTATTCACCGGGATAATTCTTCTAGCAGGGGGTGATCGAGAGTCGGGGTTGGATTGGTATTGATGTTGTCCAGTGGGGGGCGCTGTAGTTGGGGAAGGGTAGAGTTGGAGTTGTCCAGTGGGGGGCGCTGTGGCTTGGGAAGGGTAAGGTTGGAGTGGTCCAGTAGGGGGCGCGGTAGTTGGGGAAGGGTAGAGTTGGAGTTGTCCAGTGGGGGGGGGCGCTGTGGCTTGGGAAGGGTAAGGTTGGAGTGTTCCAGTAGGGGGCAGTCTAGTTGGGGAAGGGTAAGGTTTGAGTGGTCCAGCAGGGGGCGGTCTAGTTGGGGAAGGGTAAGGTTTGAGTGGTCCAGCAGGGGGCGGTCTAGTTGGGGAAGGGTAAGGTTGGAGTGGTCCAGTAGGGGGCGCGGTAGTTGGGGAAGGGTAGAGTTGGAGTTGTCCAGTGGGGGGGCGCTGTGGCTTGGGAAGGGTAAGGTTGGAGTGTTCCGGCAGGGGGCAGTCTAGTTGGAGAAGGGTAAAGTTGGAGTGGTCCAGTAGGGGGCAGTCTAGTTGGGGAAGGGCAAGGTTGGAGTTGTCCAGTGGGGGGCACGGTGGTTGGGGAAGGGTAAGGTTGGAGTGGTCCAGTGGGGGGCGCTGTGGTTGGGGAAGGGTAAGAGTTGGAGTGGTCCAGCAGGGGGCAGTCTAGTTGGGGAAGGGTAAGGTTGGAGTGGTCCAGTGGGGGGCACGGTGGTTGGGGAAGGGTAAAGTTGGAGTGGTCCAGTAGGGGGCAGTCTAGTTGGGGAAGGGCAAGGTTGGAGTTGTCCAGTGGGGGGGCGCTGTGGTTGGGGAAGGGTAAGGTTGGAGTTGTCCAATGGGGGGCGCTGTGGTTGGGGAAGGGTAAGAGTTGGAGTGGTCCAGTAGGGGGCAGTCTAGTTGGGGAAGGGTAAGGTTGGAGTGGCTAAACTTTTGGCGGAGGGGGAGGTGTGGCTTCGGACTGAGCGAGAGAACTCAAAAAATGGCGGCCCTGATGCTATAACTCTGTGTGGCCTGTCTAACACACAAGAGCGGATGAGAGACTAGGGGGTAAATTTTGTCACTCTTGGAGGAGGAGAACGAGAAAAAGGAGGAAAAAACAGGGGGGAGGGAAGCAAAAAACAACAACAGGGCCTATAGACGTTATTCAATACATCCAGATATTCTTTATAGCCAATAATCGTTATCTATCTTTATTGATTAATCTGCGTCAATCAGACTAAACCGTCAACCAACGCGGCAAAGAGATGTTGTTTAGTATTGTGGTTTATCTATGCGACAGGTCCGGCAGTAATTCAAAGAAACACAGTAAAAGAGATATCATTTATCCTTGTCAACTTGTCTAGGTCTAGTTTTAACGGTTCAAACAGTAAATTGAAGCGACACAGTAAAAAAGGTTATTTATCATTGTCAATTTATCTATTTCCGCTGGTTACGCCATAGAGCAACGCAATACGTCAGAGAGACATTTATTCATTATTATCAATCTATCTATTCCTACATTTACCCGTTTTAACGGACAAAGATAGAGCGGATCACGCATACCCACCCACTGATTCACTCACAGATTATCACGCATACACACCCACTGATTCACTCACAGATTCCCTCTTTCTCGCAGACGCACCCAGAAACATATCGACAGACTTCTCATTCTGTGTCCCGCACCCACAATCATCAGACACAGCAGAATAGCGTTAAGCATAGCAAAGCAAGCAAGCGTTGCACACATATTTCCATATTTTAGCCGGCCCAAAAATACGCTCGCTCTCTTTCTTTCTCTCTCTCTGGGCCTCTTACACACACACACACACACACACACAGCCACTCCGTCTCTCTCTCTCTTATTCTCGCGCATACACACACTGTTTCCTTTGCAAAGGGACTTTAACCCTGATAAAGGACTCTAAACTTCTCACCACATAGAATTATTTAATACACAGATTACTCCATCTGGGTTCCGAACCCGGCCCAGGCATCCCTCTGAGTCCACTCAATGGCTCAGGCATATATTCCATCTGGGTTCCGAACCCGGCCCAGGCATCCCTCTGAGTCCACTCAATGGCTCAGGCATATATTCCATCTGGGTTCCGAACCCGGCCCAGGCATCCCTCTGAGTCCACTCAATGGCTCAGGCATATATTCCATCTGGGTTCCGAACCCGGCCCAGGCATCCCTCTGAGTCCACTCAATGGCTCAGGCATATATTCCATCTGGGTTCCGAACCCGGCCCAGGCATCCCTCTGAGTCCACTCAATGGCTCAGGCATATATTCCATCTGGGTTCCGAACCCGGCCCAGGCATCCCTCTGAGTCCACTCAATGGCTCAGGCATATATTCTTTTGGCCATCGGTAGTCTTGTATCACTGACCGATTCTTATAGGCCCTATGGTCTCGAGGGTATTCTTTCACCATGCAACGAGCCGATATTCGATGTGTCACGCATTCGGGGTCAATCGGGTTTTACGGGGAAATGCTGGGGTGCAGTCCTATTAGTCCCCACGAGATATCCCGTAGCGAACCGTTCTCACAGTCTCATCTCCTAATGTGGTTCCTATATAACTATGCAGAGTTTGGATTTTATCAACAGGTTCTGCCTACCTTTTGTTGGGCGATCGCGAGGTGAGACTGCAGGAATCGGTCCGGTTCTCCGGGGTCCCGAGGCCGTGCCGCTCTCCGTCTCTCGTTTCCCAGTTGCGGTCCAATTCAGAAAAAATCACGTCGGGGTCACCAATTTGTTGGGAAAAACGGTCTGTCTAGTTACTGGACCAGATGAAATGAGACGGAGAGGTAATAAAGTCTATCGGCACGAGGACCTTGGATTTATTAAGTAAAGTGGCAACGGTTATACAGAGTCATAAGCGTGAGAAATCGAATATGTCTAAGTCCCTAATCAGCGCTGATGGTTCGTCCGGAGCTTCGCCTCCGTGGAAGGTCTGCTTCGGAAGAAGGTGAAGAGTCTCAGAGTGATACAGTTTTATGCTGTATCTCCTCGTGATGAGGTGTGTGCGTTTGAGATGTGTGTGGTTCTGTGTGTTTTTACTTGACCTTGGTTCCCAGGCACTAGTGTATGCATGTATATCTTCTTGTGTTCCTCCTTACGGGGGAGAGCTTCAGAGCATTCACCCGTTGTGGTCCTCCCGTCCTTGAGGATGACTGGTGCATTGTCTGAGTGTCTACTATCTGCCGGGAGGAGATATGGGGCCCTGGCTCTGGCCCTGACCTGACTATATTCTCATGTATGTGTTATGTGTTAAAAGTTGACTATATTATAAGGTGACTGCCATGTGATGTGCTCATTAAGCTAGGGTAGGAGTTAGCTATATTTATAATGTACATGTGATGTGCTCAGCAGGTTATTTTGCCCCAACAAAGGTGAAGAGTCTCAGAGTGATACAGTTTTATGCTGTATCTCCTCGTGATGAGGTGTGTGCGTTTGAGATGTGTGTGGTTCTGTGTGTTTTTACTTGACCTTGGTTCCCAGGCTCTAGTGTATGCATGTATATCTTCTTGTGTTCCTCCTTACGGGGGAGAGCTTCAGAGCATTCATCCGTTGTGGTCCTCCCGTCCTTGAGGATGACTGGTGCATTGTCTGAGTGTCTACTATCTGCCGGGAGGAGATATGGGGCCCTGGCTCCGGCCCTGACCTGACTATATTCTCATGTATGTGTTATGTGTTAAAAGTTGACTATATTATAAGGTGACTGCCATGTGATGTGCTCAGCAGGTTATTTTGCCCCAACAGGTCCCTGTCACACGCTCCATTGTGGGGTGGGGAACAAGGAGCAGGGGCGCCTAATCAGTGGCATGCCTCTGTTATTGATCATTTACAAAGACGCTGTTAAATACAGAAAAAAGACTTCTCCAAATAATTTCACCCCCACCGCTTCTAGCCCCTATGCGTCGCATATAGTGCATAACCACTTTTTGCTCCACTGATCTTATGCATATCTTTAACGTAATGTTAGCTTAATAAACTACTGTGTTGGAATTTATGTTAGCAAACGTTACCTTTCTAGTTAACGTCTGAACCATTTGACCAGCCAATAAGTTAGCTAAAGACACTTTTACTTCACATTTTATTGATAAGACATATACTGTTACGTATTTTAAGCACATAAGCTGCCCCCACATAGCCACAAGGAAGCAGGATCAAACATATAAGCTGTAATTACCTCCACATAGCCACAAGGAAGCAGGATCGAACACACAATCTGCATTACCTCCACATAGCCACAAGGAAGCAGGATCAAACATATAAGCTGCATTACCTCCACATAGCTACAAGGAAGCAGGATCGAACACACAAGCTGCATTACCTCCACATAGCCACAAGGAAGCAGGATCGAACACACAATCTGCATTACCTCCACATAGCCACAAGGAAGCAGGATCAAACATATAAGCTGTAATTACCTCCACATAGCCACAAGGACGCAGGATCGAACACACAAGCTGCATTACCTCCACATAGCCACAAGGAGGCAGGATCAAACATATAAGCTGTAATTACCTCCACATAGTCACAAGGAGGCAGGATCAAACATATAAGCTGTAATTATCTCCACATAGTCACAAGGAGTCAGTGTTACCTCTTTCCTGTTCCTTGGCTCTCAGACCGTAGCCGGGGAGCACAGGGGAGACGTTCCCTCCAGGGCCGATGTCCTTTCGGGGGTAACACCCTTCACTATGACCGGCAGTGGGTCTGTTCACGGGTCGGTTCATAGGTCGGAAGACACGGGCACGGATTCTTGGCGTTTGGTACTTTATTTAACAGTACACACACACAGACATTCTCACGAACACACATACGCCACTCTCGTAACAGGCAGGATCAAACATATAAGCTGTAATTACCTCCACATAGCCACAAGGAAGCAGGATCGAACACACAATCTGCATTACCTCCACATAGCCACAAGGAAGCAGGATCAAACATATAAGCTGTAATTACCTCCAAATAGCCACAAGGAAACAGGATCAAACATATAAGCTGTAATTACTTCGCATAGGCCGCGCCTACTTCGCATAGGTCACGCCTACTTGATACAAACGGGGAGCGGGAGTCAGACGAGGTCAGAGACATATGGCAGACCCGTAATGGTAGCTACGGCAGCGACACGGCTCCTCGGCTTGTTTAAATCATGTCGGCGTGTTAATATTTAATACATGGTGTCATAATCCTGCTGAGAAGTTTAATATACTGGGCACCGGTGTTCTGCTAATTTCTGCTCCCTTGTCAGATTTTGCTACCGTGGTGCGACTCGATGGTAGAGTCTATCAAATCATGCTACTCTATCAGAAAATGCTACCTTACGTCACGAGCTTATTTGATATGTAAATTGCCTCTATAATGCTCCCGCTGCAGAATCCCGTTATTTTACAACACTACTCACCCTATGCACACTGTAAGAATATGGGGAGCATAGTTTGAGGCTTGTTTATAACTTCTTTATTGAAGATTTCAGGGGTACAAATGTCAAAGTACTGTCTAGGGATAGTTCAATGGTGTTGTATGAGGTACTTCTGTAGTTTGTCTGTTACTGTTACGTATTTTAAGCACATAAGATGCCCCCACATAGCCACACGGAAGCAGGATCAAACATATAAGCTGCAATAACTACTCCAGCCACAGATGGCAGCACCTTTAGACGGGTGAGGAAGCCGGAGCCATTACGTCACATAGGCCACGCCTACTTCACATAGGCCACGCCTACTTGATACAAATCGGGAGCGGGAGTGCGATGAGGTCAGAAACATGGCAGCCCTGAGGTAGACGAGGGCCAGCCGTTTGTAACTCCACGTGTGTCAAATGCAATTCCCCTCCTGTTGCTTCATAGTTACCATACCGAAATACTTTAACAAATAAAGTGAGTTAAAAGCGATCCGGATTAGACTACTTTCTTCAAGAACACGACACTACCTTATGGAGATGGATATCAATCACTAGAAGGAGTTTGGGTGAAACATTGCTGTAGCAGAAGTCAGCACTGTACTGATGCAGACAGGGGATTGGGACTTAAGCGAACAGTCACAGCAGAACATGAGCACCCACCATACTATCGCCCTGCCACACATCATGCGTCTGCAGCGCTTGTGTGTGATTCGTTTTTTTGTCGGCGAACATGTTAAGATTAAAGCAGCTGTTTGTGTACAGTCTGGAGGGACTTCAGACCCCCGTGGAAAAGCACACGGTCATTGCAGCCCAGGAACTAAAGGTTTTATGGTCGAGGAGTTCCTGGTAGTGTTACGCATTTTAAGAACATGGGCTACCATACATAGCCACTAGGAAGTCGGGTCGAACAAATAAGCTGTAATTACCATACATAGCCACTAGGAAGCAGGATCCGACATATAAGCTGTAATTACCATACATAGCCACTAGGAAGTAGGACCGAACACATAAGCTGTTATTACCACACATAGCCACTAGGAAGTAGGATCAAACACATAAGCTGTAATTACCATACATAGCCACTAGGAAGTAGGATCAAACACATAAGCTGTAATTACCACACATAGCCACTAGGAAGTACATAGTGGCTATGTGTGGTAATTACAGCTTATGCGTTCTATCCTACTTCCTAGTGGCTATGTGGGTAGCTTTATGTGTTTAAAATACGTAACAACTGGTGGAATGTTTTAGATTATTTGGAAAGATACACAACCGTCTGGTTGCATTATGACTTGTAGGGACAATAGTGTGACTTGTAAAGACAGCCGGTAACATTACTAGCCTATCGCCTTTATCAAGCATGTTCGCACGTCCTCCCTAACTGCAAAACATTTTGTTCATTCAAGTGTTCCTCAAACCTCTACAGACGTTATGACAACAATATACATTTCTTCTCTACAATTTCAGACACCTTGTGGAGGAGCATCGAACCCTGAGTCCAACGAGGAAGCTCCAGCCTCGTCGACAACTAGGAAGGCAAGTTGAACTTTTATATAATGTTGGCCATTTGAGGTTTTTAGATGTTGGTTCAGTGTCTTAAAGAGGGTGTTACATTGCCTCCACATTTTGGGTCAAATAGTAACTGGTGGAATGTTTTAGATTACTTGGAATGATACACACACACAAACACTGTATTATTTCTGTAATTGTTATTATTATTTGTATGCCCTAAAAGTATATCGGGACATTTCAATCGTAAAACAAACTTTACAATCAATATATATTTATTTTCTTACTTTTATGTTACATTTTGGATCCTCAGTGCCACCATGTATTAACCAGTGCAGTTGTCTCCAGTTTGGATCACTGTCAAGACTGTAGAGGACCCGTCTCAAGCCTAAAATGGATTGGTCTGACATGTAAAAGTCAGTATCTGTTACTGAAACAGCTTTTTTTTCTTTCTTTTCAGACACTTCTCAGTTAAATCCTCATCGTTTCAATAGCATACCTAGGATTTCACTTGAGTTACTTTAATTTTTGTTAGTTATTTGATGTTTAAAACCTTTGCTTAAAAAATATAACCAGCTAATTCTCCATTGTAAATTTGTTTCAGTATGTTCAACATCATGGCACAAATCCTGCTTCACCAGGAATAACGAATCACTGGTACGTTATCATATAACTATGAATGAGAGATCTGTTTGGATAATGGAAAAAAAGTTGATCAAGATTTCTTCTGTCTTTTTATATGAAGGTCACTGAATTTTCCAGTGTTGATGGTTCCATCTGTAATGAAGACGTTCCTGAAACTGCAACAAGTAGTGATGGATGCAGCTCTGATGAAGACTGGGATCATAACCTTGCCACCGTCAATGAATCACATTGTAAGATTGCAAGTCCAACTGTCTCAGTCTTCTGAGGAGAGGGAAAAGACTGTGCCACAACCTATAAAATATGTTGACCTGGAGGACAAGACTGCTTCTGACTCCAACAAAATCAGTTCTGAACATGAACCCACCACAAGCAATACTCAGAGGCTCCCAAGTTTCAAGAAGAAAAAGAAGATGGTTATTACAGAGTCTTGTTCTTCTGATAAGAGGGCAACAACTGACTCTTCATCCACCTCTTCATGCACTCTAAAAAATTACTGTTATGTTTGCAGGAAACCTCAATCTAAAATTTCCCGACACACAAGAAGCATGAAAAAGAAGACCCTGATATTGCTGAAGCGTTCTTGTTCCCTAAACACTCTAACGAGAGAAAAGTTTTACTTGAGAAGCTGTGGAACAAAGGTAATTACCAACATAATCAAGAGGCAATGCAGAATCAGAGTGGACCACTGAAATTAAAACGAAGACCAGGAAGGCATGTTTGTTCGCAAAGAGCTTTGGCGCAATATACGTGGATGTCCTTAATAGGAAGTCTCAAACACTGACCAACTGGTAGGGCCAAAGTCTTAGTTCTGGCTGATGTTGCAGAGTCAACATTCTCCCAAGCTATTTCTCCTGGGTTGTGGAAGATCCTTGGAAATATGAAGCAAGATGAGGTATCATCAGCATCTCCAAATGATTTCCTTATACTGCAACTTGGTCAGTCTCTCTACAACAAACATGGAATACATGAGACAGAAGGTTGGGGAAATGGGCAGGCTATTGTTGAGCTTGAGAAAAAAAAGTTCTATATTTAGCTCTGAGGATGCTTTAAAACCGACAAACTTAGAGTTATTGAGGCTGTGAAAGACGTTATTATGAAGAGAAGCACTGCTATCAAACTTCCAGAGTTATTGAGGCTGTGAAAGACGTTATGATGAAGAGAAGCACTGCTATCAAACTTCCAGAGTTATTGAGGCTGTGAAAGACGTTATGAAGAGAAGCACTGGAACAACAACAGCCCATGCCGTAGCAGGCATGGGCTGTTCACCAGAAATGATATCTGTTAAAAAAACAAATCCAATGATTTCTGTTAAAAACAGACTGACCAGAGGAGTGCTTTATTTCATATATAGAAAATAACAAGTATTTTTTTCCCACTCTTTTCGAGCAGAAATATACTTACTAAAATAATGACATGGAGAAATAAGTACACAACAATCTGAAACTCTTAGGTCAAGGTTAACCAATCCTTAGGAATTGATCTTTAACTTAATTTTGACAAAATGTCATATTTCTAATATACCTATTTGAGAGTCTAGAAAGAATATTAATTCAGAAGGTACCAATTTATAGAAGACAAGGAATATATGTGCAGATACTTAAATACCATTTGTATTTAACATAAAATACACTCATCTTTGCACACATATGTATGTACTGTGTATATATATATATATATATATATATATATATATATATATATATATATAAGGAGATATATATATATATACATACATTACATATACATTTTTCCATGTATGTATATATATACATAGAAACGCTTCTTTCGGTCACAGTGTTTAATCAAAGCTTTACTGTCAAGTTTCAAGAGGCTCTGCAAAGAGAGAGACATCAGCTAGACAGTCAGTGTTAGAGCCATATTCTGTTGACATTATGTTTGATTAATTTATTAATATGCTACATGGTTTTGGCTTTGTTACTTGAGTTAATGGTTTAACCGCTCAGTGACAGCTCTTTTGATATTTGTTAGAAAAGGTTTATGTTGATCCTTCATGTTTTCTTTTGCTTTCGGTGAAATAAATACCGCAAAGCTGACGGACGACCCCTGCCTTTTATTTTTGAATCAAAGGAGCGAGCGTTTCTAAAAGCCACAATCCCGAAAGAACGTGCCTATTTTGGATTAACAGCAAAATAAGGTAGGGGGAAGTAGGGGGGAGAAGACCAAGCGGTACCTTAATGTTTAGCGTGTTATAGAGCGGCGTGGCCTTTATGTTTAGGGCGTTAGACAGTATAAGCCCTACCAGTGTCTCCGTCTCCATGTCGGAAATGTTTTGAAGCACGTCCCTCATTTGGTCCACCACTCTCGCCTGGAACCCCTGGAGCAGGAACAGCCTAGACAGTTAACAATTATTGATGAATTATCAATAATTGTTTTAGTATATGCAACACGTGAACACTCCAAAAATAAACGAGAACACTTTTTGCCGGGGTTTATTTGTTAAATCCTGGCACATGTGTTTTTGAGGTCACGCCCTAACGACTACTGGATTTAGCGATCTGAGCCCTAGTTTAAAGGGCACACATACCACCGGGTGTGAGTGGGATTAGCCGTTACAAGTCAGGGTTTTCTTCAGCCTACCCAGTGGACTGTAGCAAATGCTCTGGTTTAAGAGGAGCGCTAAATAAAGGCTCTAGTCTAAGAGGAGCTCTAAATACAGGCTCTAGTCTAAGAGGAGCTCACAAGCTACCTGCAGTCAGGTGGACAGAGGGTACCTGTGTTGATGGGCAGCCTTCAATAGAGAGGCAACATTTTTTTGGCTCTCTGTGAAAGAGTTCTGTGCCTCATCTTCATGCCGCTGCCTGGATCTCTAAAAAACAAACGCACCTTAAGGCCCTCAGTAGGTCTACAATAGTGTATCATGTACTAAGTAAACTTGTTTACCATGTGCTCTTGTGTGTCGTGTACTATCCATACTTGTGCATCGTGTACTGGTCATAATTGTGTATCATTTACTATATAGAGTTGTGTATCATGGGCTATATAAAGTTGTGTATCATGCACTGTTTATAGTTGTGCATCATGTACTAAATAAAGTTGTGTGTCATGTGTACTCTATACAGTTGTGTATCATGTACTATATAAAGTTGTGTATCATGTACTACATAAAATTGTGTATCATGTGTACTCGATGAAGTTGTGTATCATATACTATATAAAGTTGTTTGTATCATGTACTATAAAAAGTTGTGTATCATGTCCTATGCCTACTTGTGAAGCAGCAGCCATGCCGTCCTGCAGCTGTTTGACCAGGTCGTTGAAGTCCGACATGATGCTGTGTTGCGTTCTTCTTCAAGGAAAGTAGTCTAATCAGGATCGCTTTGAACTCACTTTATTTACTTAAGTATTTCGGTATGGTAACTACGAAGCAGAAGGAGGGGAATTGTATTACGCACGTGCGGAGCGACAAACAGCAATCCTCTCTACCTATCTCTCTCTATGGCTTGCCGGATGTTTCTCAAATTCCTCGGGCTTCAATTCTTGCTTTTATACGAGTATGCGTGGCCTATAAAACGCACCGGTTTCGCTATTCTCACCTTTCTAAAAGTGCTGCCCTCTATGGCTGAAATAGTTATTGCAGCTTATGTGTCCTGCCCCTTGTGGCTATGTATAGTAATTACAGCTTATGTGTTCTGCCCCCTGTGTCTATGTATAGTAATTACAGCTTATGTGTTTAAAATACGTAACAGTCCCTCCTTGGTCATCTCAGATGACCATACTATACGATATTTTAAGTCATAAACATCATTTACCACACCGAAAACATAGTCAAAGTAGGAAAATCATCAATACCACCAACCAAGGTGGAAAAAACTCCAGAGGGGAGAGAAACCACCTCGCGTCCCCCTAATTCTGAAACGGAATTTACCTTGGTGGGTCTCATAGGACATACAGGTTATTGTCAACAACACAATAGGAAGCATATAACCTGGTTATCATACAATCATATGGTCAAAAGGCACATAGATAAATGCATTCATAGAAATTTGGAGTAATACAAATTTTCAGCATGTAAAAAACATTATAAGTAAAAGATACAAAAACAAGTAGCATACAAAAACAAGTAAAATTACGTCAATTAAAATTTCAAAAATGTCTGTAGGCTTGCATAGATTTGAATGGCCCGGGTGATCTTCATGTATTGGTGCGCTGGTACATGTGGGGGGTTTTGGACATTGTGAATGGCTCAGGTGATCTTCATGTATTGGTGCGCTGGTACATGTGGGGGGTTTTGGACATTGTGAATGGCTCAGGTGATCTTCCTTAGTTGTCCTCAGGACTTGTAGTTCATGTGCCCAACGTTTGTCCCTCCTTGTCAAGGGCGCGGCTCACATAGAGAGGTTACTAGCACATCATGTGAGCCTCCTTCAGGCGTTCATTCATCCACTAGGTCATGTCAACAGCAAGAAACCTGTAAACAACTAACTCAAAAAATCAACAGTCCCATTGGCAGTGCAGTGATACAGAAATAACGGGTTGCACTCACATCCAAACAATACTATCAATAACAAACAAATCCTGCATTGGTTGTTTTAACAATTTGTTATTCAAGTATATTCGGGATATTAATTATCTTAGAATTAGACTTTACTACTGGTGTTGACTATTCTACTTATTGCAGTGGGATATGGTCGGGCCCCTCAGGTGATATCTCGTCCATGTTCACCGAATCATATCTGACTCCTACGTATGCCTGAATGGCACTTGATCCTTCCGTAGAGCCCACTGCTGTGGTGATCAATCGATGTAGTAGTCCTCGTGCGCAGGGAATACAACAGCAGCCGACCACAATTAACACGGCAGCTGCCATTATTCCTGCGATGAGCACTGACTGGATCATGTCCTTCCATCTACCACCATATATTATTACGGGCATGAGTCATATTGGACAACAATTCTATTTAGTGCTTGTACAGATTTTTGATTTTTGTTTTGAGTGTCCCGTTCCATATTCTGAGCTAATTTCAACCTTGGCATAACATTTCTAGTCAAAAGTTTTGATTGCAGCGTTTGCAGCGATTTAATTTCAAACTACTTCCCTCCTTGCGCATTGCATCAGCCATGCGCATTAAACGATAACCAAACCTAACAACGCCGTTGGTGCAACCAAGTTGAAGGTTCTTTCCTTATCTATCTGTAAATATAACCAACCTATTGGGAAGGGAAATCAAAGCCAGTACATCCAAAACCAAAGGTCGATATTGGTGGGTTTACCATCAGCCGCCTTAAAACCACGCTGTTCCCAGTCAAGCACAAAACCGAAAACGTTACCTGCAACAGAAGGCCTATATACCGCAAAAGTCAAATAAACGAAAACGCGACCTGCCCCGTTCCAATTCCACCACGTCCGCTGCCTGAGCGGACATATCTGACTCCTGTTCCTCCTCCACCGTCCACCAACCGGCCCTGCCTATGATGGTTGCAGCTCGTCACTTCAAGATCAAGGGAGCCAGTGCTCACAGTGACTCTGCCAAGTAATCGTGACTGTGCCTGTCTTAGGTTGTCCCAGATGTCAAGGTGGGATCTTACCCGTCACTGGCCAACCAGCCTTCCATACTGGCTTATTGTAGGAAGCCGTGCCTGGGATACAATCAGTCCCCACCCATCTGGTGGTATAGATTGCAAAGTGGAGGGATGGAGACAGAGTCTTCAGTCCCAGTTACCCATGCAGCCAAGTGTGCGTGTAATGGGTACACATCAGGGCGATCATTCTGTGTGCGTGGAGGGGGGGTGGGCGGATGTTGGGGCGAATCCATAAGTAACGTATCAGAGTTAAAAATATCATAATATCAAATGTATCAAAGCGTTAGTTAGCAGTAGTAGTTGCATTTGAAGGGTAAACCCACTAAGTCTGAATCTAAATTGAGAACCTAGCATGTAGGATCCCTTCCCAGCAGATGTAGCGCTAATTCATCCGTTGTCCTTAATCAGAGATGTTAAAAGAAAAATCACATTCAAATTTGTATGTTCTTTATCACTTCTGTGTTTAACCGTTTCTCATAACAGTTTCCTTCATTATTGTATCCGATTGTCCTACACTAACTATTTAACTTGGATGAGCTAAACTTCTTTTATCCTACCTATTGCTCGCATTTGATGTTGTCCACACTTTGATTCACACCTATGTACCCAACACATCCCTCCGTGTTGTCCTTTTCGCTCTATTACATATCACATCAACCGTGCATACGCCTTATTCTCTGCAAAACATCCTATTGCGCTACCTGTTGCATACCACATCAAATGTGCATACGACTTATTCTAGAAAAGTAAAGTAAAACCAAGTTTTATCTTTATGTATTCATAGCTATACATATCCTGGTCATGTTCATTACTATTTTCAAAAAAATGTATTTTTATTTTTTTAGCTATGCAAGTCCCTGACCTCTCTATAACATTACAGACAGTATTTATTATATTTATCTAGTTTTTTGTTGGTCAACACCAAATCAGTACATTATTCCAATTGTTTAATCCTGACTGACCTGAATTCTCACCGTATGAGCCCGTGATCGTCCACTCTCCCGGAGCCCCCCACACGTTCCACCGTCACCACTCCAGAACCCGCAGGAACGATAAGTCTGTCGACGTGTGGCTCGGAGGCTCCCGAGGAGAGCCGCAATCTTACGTCTGACACCAATTCAGTGGGGGGAATCCTGAGCCAGCTCAATCAAAACTGTCTAAACTAAGTGGAATAAAGAGTCATCCCAACTCTCAACAATGACGCTCATCCATCTGGGTATTGAAGGTACGGTGATATACAATAAACAAAACACTGAACCTAAAGAAAAAATTCACAAGTTAGTTATTGGTTGACACAATTGTTATCGTAATCAATCAAAATAACGACTATTCCCTAATTAACCTTATTGTTTTTTCTGAAGTGTGCTTTCAATGTCCCCTCGTGTATTCTACCAGGGGAGTAACCTCCATTATCTCGGTGGCCCTGACACCCATGAGAGGACATGCACACATGGTATATTCAACTTTCATTTTTTTTATTTTTTATTTTTATTTATTTATTTTATTTTTTGTATATATTCGTAAGAAAACTACGAACAAAAATACATCACATGCATCAAGAAGCATACAATAAAATAATCTGAGGTCACAGATTGGAGTTCGCCCTGCGTCTCCCTTCATTCTCTAAAGGTTCGCACGGAGAAGTCCACTGAGTGGTCAGGAGTTCTTACACACTTATATTGGGTAATTGAGGGTAGCTGTCTCCCAAAAAGCAAAGGCCATTGTTAACCAGATGTTAATCTCGCGGCCGTTCCTTATCACATGCGTCTCTGCGCCCCCCTGTTGATTAATGAAAACGGGCCCAAACCAAGAGAAGATAACAAAGGGACAGAGTGAGAGCAGATTGCATCACTAACCACAAAGGCTTGAATCTTAAACGATCCTGCAGAATAGCAGGGTGACAAGAACATACACGGAATTATATACAAAACCTAAGTTTATAAAGAAAACCGTAACATGTAGATTTTCCATCATACTCAGGATGGATTCTGGATATCATTTATCATACTTATTTAGTGTAATTGTAAGTTATTGCCGATTAGTAACCCTAGATTATATGATCACTTTTTTAAAAAAATACCCGTTATTACAGTTATTCCTCAGGAAATATCTAATTTGTGTTGTCATTTTGGTATGTACACCTCGTCAGGTCTGTTGAACCGTGCATTTCTACCGCGCTCCCTCAGAGTCCCCTAAAGGGGGGGGTTCTTCCGGTCCCTCATTTGTGAGGCGGGATTACCCCAGAATTCTTTAACAAGAATCCCCAGCGCTGGTTACCCCTGGACTTCTGTGGACGAGCGGTATGCATGCTATGGCCAACTTTAAAGGCTAATTGTTGATGTTATGGAAGCTAGATAATTATCCCTAAATCCTGTGATCACTAGTAACTTCAATACAGGGATTTCCCTTGATTTATTACCCCTGGGCCGGTCCCTCCTTAGGTAGGACCTCTTCCGGTTTTGGAATCCGGCTCTTCTAATCATTGAATACAAGATCATGCATGCATATTGGTGGAACGATATTATATCCATTGTAGTCGTAAATAGACTGTCGTGTCCAGAAATCTGGAAAAACGATTAATGTTCGTGAGTGGGGGGGAATTCTTCAGTGCTTTTACTTCCACTTCCTGAAGAGAGAAAGAATATTTAGAATAATGTACACAATTAAAATGATGAGTCATGGGGGGTGACGACCAGGGGAGGGTGGGACGGTGGTGGTTAGGGCCAGGAAGGTGTGGTTATGGTTAGGGCCAGGAAGGTGTGGTTATGGTAAGGGCCAGGAAGGTGTGGTTATGGTTAGGGCCAGGAAGGTGTGGTTATGGTTAGGGCCAGGAAGGTGTGGTTATGGTTAGGGCCAGGAAGGTGTGGTTATGGTTAGGGCCAGGAAGGTGTGGTTATGGTTAGGGCCAGGAAGGTGTGGTTATGGTCAGGGCCAGGAAGGTGTGGTTATGGTCAGGGCCAGGAAGGTGTGGTTATGGTTAGGGCCAGGAAGGTGTGGTTATGGTTAGGGCCAGGAAGACGAGTGGTTATGGTTAGGGCCAGGAAGGCGAGTGGTTAGGATAAGGGCCAGGAGTGGGAGTGGTTAAGTAAGGGTCAGGGTTGGGGGCGGGGCCATGAGTAAAGGGCGGAGCACACATGAAAAAAAATTAAATAAATAAAAAATAAAAAAACAGCAACAAGCACAGAGAAAACACAAACGGCTCGGGGAGGGACACACTGGACCACTTGCATTATACATAATATATATGTGAAGTATATACATGAACCTTGAAATGTATAAGAGTAAAGGTAACAAGGGTTAGGGTTAGGGTTAGGGTTACCAAGGGCGTGATACCAAGGCCAAAACAACCTTACGTACCGCTAGAGAACAGGTGGTCTTAGCCAGGATGGCCTCCGCATGCCGGAAAGTGGCACCAGGGAAGGCGTCAACCTGTAGGTCCGCCTCCTTAAAGGGTGGCATTCTAGCCAGATTAGAATCCCCAATGATTACCCACTTGTGCCGCGCCGTGAGGGACCAATCCCGTATTTTCTGGAAGGTGGCGATGTGACAGGTGGGCCTGCGGGTCGGAGTGGAGACGGAGGCCTCCAACGCCGGCCCGGCAAAGGTGAGCTGGCTCTGCGCTGTGGGACGGGCCGCGCCCGAAAGCGTTGGGGTCAGGGGCACCTGAAGGTGCTGAAGGGGGCTCACCCGCTGGTCGTATGCTCCCGCCGCGGCGGGGTCCAGGATCGGTGACCCGTGGATCTCCTCCGTAGACAGGTCGAGCAGCAACGGCGGGGGAGCAGCAGCGACGACAGAAGCGGCCGAAGGGGTCGAGCACAGAGTCGGGGTCTCGGGGGAGCCGGCAGAGGGGAGAGACGGCCGGGCGGTCGTCCTTCTCTTGGGGGCCCTCTGTGTGCGAGGGGCCAGCGGCGACGGATCACGGGACAGCGGGCGGGCGGCAGGTCCCGCCGAAGGGGCCAGAAGCTGGGAGGAGGTTAGATGCAGAGAAGAAGGGGAGGAGGGGGGAGAAGGGAGAGGAGAAAGAACAGGAGAAGAGAGGAGAAGGGGAGGGGGAGAACAAGGACGGGGAGGGGGAGAGGCCAGGGACCCCAACACCGGGGATCGGAGTGGGCCGGCAGCAGGGCCTCGGGGATGGTCGTCGGAGTCCGAGAAGTCCGTGGGCGTAGGGAGAAGCTGGGGCCCGGGCGGTGGGTGCAGCTGGGCCATGACCGTAACGCAGCGGCCCTCAGGGCGGGGGTCCAGGTGAAGCGAGGGCCGCTGTGTTGCCGCGGAGGGAGAGGCCGCTGAACGCTGCAGGGCAACCTCTGGAGACAGCTTATGGGACAACATGGCATGCACGTCCCGTATCGTGCTCGGGTTAAGCCTCCGGCCGAAATGGCGCCTAGCCCAGGAGGAAGCTACATCAAAGGGCTGTTGCCAATCGCCCAACGGGAGTGTCAGCAGGATCTGGACATCGGTCGCTAATGTGTCCCTATAGTGATTCCTAAGGATCAACATTGTGGTATATTCCCAGTGTCTCGCATTGCCCTCTATAAGAGACAGCGTGGCAGGATGGGGGGCCGCCGGTTTAATGGCCGCCGACAGGTTAGCCGTGAGCTTCAAAATGGAGGCCGGGGCCTGGTCTGCAGTGACATTACTGAGGTGATGGAACACTTTAATGACCCTAAAGAAAACGCGAACCTTACCCGTAAAGGCAGGGGCAGAGGCAGAAGCCGGAGGTGCCGTGTCCTGGGCGTGGGGAGGGGGTCCGCGATCGCGGGGGCGCTGAGCGGCATAACGCGCCGCGTGGTGAGGCCTCCGTGGCGCGCGGCCGTGTTGGTGACCGTCAACGCCGCGAGGCTCGTGCCGGCGCGGTGAAGCGTACCTCCAGGCCCCGCGTTCGTCCGGGCGGGGGTACACGTTCAAGGCCGGAGCACGTGCGTGAGGCTCGCGGTCGGAGCGGAGCACGTCCGCATAGCTGCGGCCTTCCCTCTGCGGAGGATGAGCGCGAAAGCCCCGGTCCCGGTACCTCGGGTCACTGGGGGGTCGATTGCCGCGGGGGCTCTGGAAACGGTCCCGACGGTGGAGCGAGGGACCCGGGTTATTGTAATCCGTACCTCGGGTTAGGGTTAGGGTTAGGGTTAGGGTAGGGTTAGGGTTAGAGGTTAGGGTTAGGGTTAGGGTTAGGGTTAGTAAGGGTTAGGGTTAGGGTTAGGTGAGATGGTTAGTGGTTGGGGGGGACTGTGTGGTCGCTGTTGCTCTGGCCTATTGTACCGAGTGTGTGAGAGGTGTAGGTGAGGGTGTGATGTGTGATGGATGTAAGTGAGTGAAAGATGAAGGTGTTGTGTGTCGTGAGTAGGAAATGGGTGAATAGGTGTGGTAGATGTGTATGCATAATGGGTGTATGCTTACTGTGGTGAATGTATGCTAGGATTTGTCATTTAGGCCTGTGGGTGTGAGTGTATGTAGGCGGGTGATCCAGAGGTGTTCAATGTGTCTGCGTTGAGGGGTGGACCAACTGGGGTCTGACTGTAAGCCGGAAATGGTGAGGTGGGTGACGGGGTGCTGTGTGAAGTGAGTGACCAGGGTGGTTTGTAAGTGTTGTTGTTTAATGTTGCGGAGGTGTTGTTTTAAGCGGGTGATCATAGTGTGTTTTGTTTCTCCGATATAGTGTTTATGGCAGTAGGTGCATGTGATGATGTAGACTAAGTTGGGAGAGTCAATACTTGGGGGATGAAGAATGGGTAGAGTAGTGTGGCTGTGTGGGTTGGTGATGGATTTGTGTGGTTTAAAATAGTGTGTGATAGATGGTGGTGATTTAACGGGTTTGCGGGAGAAGGTAGAGGTGACCAGGAGATCTTTGAGGTTTTTGTTTTTTCTGTAGGCTGAGATTATGGTGTATTGTTGTAATGGTGTGTGTTGTTGTTGTATGGTAGTGAAGTGGGATTTTATGTTTTGGTGTATGGAGAGGGTTCTATGGGAAAAGGTGGTGACGAAAGGTAGGATGGTGGTGGGGCGAATCTGTGGGTTAGGGTGAGGTGTATGGAGGGGGTGGAGGTTAGGGTTAGGAGAGGGGGAGGGGTTAAGGTTAGGGGAGGGGTTAGGGGTAGGTGTGGGGAAGGGGTTGAGGTTAGGGTTAGGAGAAGGGGAGGGGTTAGGATTAGGGGAGGGGTTAGGGTTAGGTATGGGGAAGGGGGAGAGGTTAGGGTTAGGAGAAGGGGAAGGGTTAGGGTTAGGTGTGGGGAAGGGGGAGAGGTTAGGGTTAGGATTAGGGGAGGGGTTAGGGTTAGGTGTGGGGAGGGGGTGGAGGTTAGGGTTAGGAGAGGGGGAGGGGTTAAGGTTAGGGGAGGGGTTAGGGGTAGGTGTGGGGAAGGGGGAGAGGTTAGGGTTAGGAGAAGGGGAAGGGTTAGGGTTAGGTGTGGGGAGAGGGTGGAGGTTAGGTTTAGGAGAGGGGGAGGGGTTAGGATTGGTGTTGGGTGTGGGGTTAGGGTTGGGGCTAGGGTAGGGATGGTGGGAGGGGGGAGGGGGGCGGATCGGGTTGAGGTAAGGGCCCAGAGGTTGGTTGGTGGTGTCTGTTTGTTTATGTTGTGTGGGGTGTAAGATAGAGGATGATGGTGGGGTAGCTGGTGTGGAGTCGGGCGCAGTGTATGAAGTAATGTGTAAAGGGGGTGGGGAGCGAGTGGGAGCGAGTTGTGAAAGTGTGCTTGATTTGATTGATCTGATATACCTTTTACTGTAACCCCGTGTCCTGAGTGCTGTGAAGAGTGTGCTTATGGCGTGATGGAGGTCCTTATGGTGGGTGCAGATTCTATGGTAACGGATGATTTGTGATTTAATTATGCCTCTAAAAGTATGGTTGGGGTGATAACTATGTTTGTGAAGAAGTGAGTGTGTGTCCGTGGGTTTGAAATATACTCTGGTGGTGAGTGTTTTATGTGTGAGGTCTGGGTGGGATTCTAGTGTGACCGTGGTGTCCAAAAAGTTTACTTGTGTGCTGTCTAGTATGTATTTGACCTTGATTGTGTTGTGGTGAGTATTGAGTGTGTGGATGAATTGTGGAAAAAGTGAGATGTCGTGTGTCCATGCCCCTATGATGTCATCTAAAAATCTGTAATAGAAAAGTGGTTTGTGTGTGCATTTGTGTAGTGCTCCCCGCTCCCACTCGCTCATGTAGATGTTGGCGTACGATGGTGCAAATCTTTGGCCCATGGCGGTTCCCTGTATTTGTAAATATTCTTTATTGTCAAAGGTGAAGTTATTGGTGGTGAGACAGATGTGTAGGAGTTGGAGGAGGTGGGTGTCAGGTCTGAGTGGGTCCGGGTTATTGTTGAAGGTTTTCTGTATTGCTTCTAGACCTAATGAAATATCTACGTTTGTGTATAAGCTGTCTATGTCTATGGTGAAGAGGTGTGTATGAGGGGGAACCTGTACGGAATTGATTTTATTGAGGAAATGTGTGGTGTCTCTGAGATAACTGGGGTGGGTGGTGGAGAGTGGGTTCAGGTGGTGTTCAATGTAGTGTGCGATGTGATAGGTGGTGCTGTTGCAGTCGGAAACTATTGGTCTGCCGGGAGGGACTTCAAAAGGGAACCGTCCAAGCAGTTGGGTCCTTGTGTATCTTGGGGAGAAGGTAGAATTTACGGGGTCTGGGGTTGTCAGGTCCATAGAGGTAGTTACGTTGTTTGGCGGAAATGAATTTATGGGTGTATAGTGAAGTGATTATGTGTGTTTAATTTGTGTTGTGGGTTGGATGTTGGTGGGAATGGGTCGATAATGTGATGTATTGGTTAATTGTCTATTGGCCTCAAAAAGATATTGGTGGGTGTCTAGTATGACGATCTTGGATCCTTTGTCTGCCGGTTTAATGATTATGTGTGGGTGTGATTTAAGTTGTTTGATGGCCAGTCTTTGTTGTGTAGTGATGTTGTCCGGGATGTCTGAGGCAAGTTGTAGGTGACGAAATGAGTCCAGGTCTGTTTTGATGAGTCTAGTGATGTGTGGGTGACGTTGTGAGGACGGGGGTTGCCAATGGGAGGGTTGTGTGAATGGGGTGAACTTAGTGTACGGTGTGTATTGGAAGTGGTCCAGTAGTGTAAGTCGTCTGTGGTACTTGGACAGATCCCTTTGAAGTTCCCCCCGGTCTAGTGTTGTGGGGCGTGGGATGAAGGTGAGGCCTTTTTCTAAAAGTGATGTTTGTGCTGGTGTGAGGATGAGAGAGGTGGATAGATTAAGAACATTGGAGGGGGCTGTGTGTATGTATTGGATGTGTCTGATCCTATCTTCTGTGGGGGGATGAGGGATAGGAGGAGTGGATGTGTCCTATCTATGTGTGGTGGAGGGTGTTGTAGTGGGAGTGTCCTGGGTGAGGTTATGTGTTAGTGGAAATTTAGTTGCGAACACCAGTTGGCAAGGATAAGTTGTGCAGTGTTTGGTGTCCAGTGTATGTTGTCGGGTTGAGTGGTGAAGGTGTCGTGGGGAATTTCTAGTAAGGGGCTGAGGTGAGTGACTATGTAACTGTTGATTGTGCGGAGGTTCTTCTGTTGTTTGGGTGTGAGGTTCAGTGAATGGTTGATGACGGGGAAGTGGATGGTGGCGTTGGGGAAAGTGGTGAGTGCCTGTTTGTAAAGTGCTGATAATTGTTTAATGGATGTGAGTTCTGGGTTGTGGTTCATGTTGTTCAGGCCGATTGAGAGGATAACTGTTTGGGTGTGGGTATGTGTGGGTGTTTTTTGAAGGATGTGTAGGAGGTGTCCTATGGTGGCTCCGGGATAGCTATCTATTTGTATGTGTGCGTGTGTGTGTGGGGGGATTCTATTGAGGTTGGAGTCACCGATGATAAGTGTGGGTGTGTGTCCTAGGAGTGTCCAATCCTGCAGTCTATTCCCCGTCCTTACCTTGTGGTAGGTGGGTCGATGGTATTTGACGACTGCAGGATTGTTAGGGGAGGGGATAGGTGGTGGTCTGATGTCTGAAGGGGTTAGTGTAGGGGGGGTAGTGTGAAGCAGAGGGTTGGTGTCAACAGTAACCTGGCAAAATGGTTGTGGGGGGAAGGTGGAAGAGTTAGTGTCAGATGGGTTTGTGATGGCCATGTTGACCTGAGTGTGTCCCGTCATCATTACTCTTTGTTTTTTTGCCAGGCCACTGTTGGCACCTGTAGGTGAGAGGGGGGGAGAAGAAGTGGAGTTATGTGAAATGCAGTCAACCAGGTCCACAATGAGGTTAGTGCGTTTGTGTCCTGTGTGGAGAGGCCTGGTCGGTGTGTAAGATGTGGTGGATTCCGGTTGAGAGTTATGTGTATGAATGATCTGTGCAACTGTGTGAATGTTTTTAACCTTGTGGGGTTTGAGATTAGGAGAGGTTGGATGAAGGTGTGTGGATGGAGTGAGGGGGAATTCTGGGGAGAGTGTAGTGTATGGGGGTGTGGTGATTTTTCCTTGGACCTCTGGAATGGAGGTTAGTCTAACGTGTCGGTCTTTGGCTGGGGGGAGTGAGGAAGAGGGTGGGGATAGGAGTGTTTGGGGTTGGTTGAGTTGGGGGGGTAAAAGATCTGTGCTGGTGTGGGGGGTGTGTAGTGGGACTCTGGTGGTGTCCTGGTTCCTGTTGGTGGTAGAGAGGGGGCGGGCCCGACCCCTACCTCTGTTCCTTGGGGGAAGGGGGGCGGGGATCGGTTGTGCAAGGGGTGAGTCTGTTGTGTCTGTGGTTGCGTGTATGGTTGTGAGTTCTGTCAGCGTGGGGCGTGAACCTAAATAAAGTGATCTAGAGTGTAAGTATGTGTTGGTTGGGGGAATCAAGGGAGGGAGAAGGGGGGGGAAATCTGTGTGGCTGAGTGTAGGTGGTGGGGATGTCGGTAAGGGGATGGTCCAGGCTGGAGGTGGGGTGGTATGGGGACTAGTTTGTGTGGGGGAGGGGGGGAGTGGTAAATTGAGGGAGTGTGGGTTGACAGTTGGTGATTTGTGGGGGGCGGGAGGTGTATGAGATAGTGTGTGTTCTAGTGTATGTAAGGTGGTGGGTAGTAGTCTTTGGCCGAACCTCTTGTGTGCCCAGTTGGTTGCAATCTTGAGGGACAGTGTATTGGTAGGTTGGGGTGATTGTGTGAGTTCATTTATTGTGTGTGAATAGTGTTCCTTTAAAATCAACATGTTGTTGTGCATCCAGGTGATGGTGTTGTCGTTGATTTTTTGTAAAGTGGTGTCAGTGGGTGTTGCGGGTTTGATAAAATGTGCCAGTTTGTGGACTTGTCTTAACATTCCCCTTGGGAGTTCAAGGGAGGACACCGCTCTGTCTGCTATGTCTTTGTGATGTATGGCCTGGATTATTTTAAAATAGAGTTTTGCTTTTTCCCGTGTTGGGCCATCTGGTGCGATGTACTGAGTAGGTAGTGATGGTGGTGGAAGAAGTGGTCGGATGGATGGTGGAGGTGGTCTATGTGGTCTGAGTGGTTGTGTGTGTGGGTAAAATGGTCTAGTTCTGGTGTATTCTGTGGTTGAATAAGTGTGTGTGGGTCCATTTAGGTGATAGTTGGTGTGTGGTGATCTATATTGGAGATGGGGTCTGTAATCGGATGAAGGTGTGGGAACTAGCGTGCGTCTGTTGTGTGTGTGGGGGTAGTGTGGTTGAGTGGTGTTGGTGCGATGAGTGTAGGTAGGTCTCCAAGGTGAATACATTTCAAAAAAGGAGATTAATTGAACTATATAATTGGTTGAAGCTGTGCAGGGGGGGCTCCAACCTGTTGATGATGACGGTGGTGGTCCTAGGGTGAGTTGCCGGGGAAGGTGGTAGTTGTTGGTGCCGTTGATGATCCTGAGGTGAGTGCCGTAGAGGATGGTTGCCCTTGGTGGTGGTAGGCCGGTAGTTGGGAGCCTTGACGGCGTTGGCGTTGGATCCGTGGTAGGCTGAGGCGATGGCAGGTAGGCTCCTAGTTGTTTGCCAATGAGGTTGGGTGTGGAGGTCCCGTGGTGAAAACAGTGGAGAGCAGGCCGGTAGCTGGCAAACGGCGTCTGTAGTGGGGGTTCTAAAATGGATTGTGAGGGGGCGAGGACTAGGTGGGAGGCCCAGTGATGGTCTGGGCCTCTGGTTGGGCAGGAGTCCTCCCCACAGCTTTTAAAATACCTTTGTTTAATAGATTAAAAGTAACTATTAAAAATAGGGGTGGGCAAATGTGCCATTAAAACAAGTTAATAAATGAAAATTCTTCACCTGGGAGGCCTGGTGCAAAGAAAGTGCTGAGAACGCCCTGACGTTTCGCAACTAATGTTGCTTCTTCAGAGAGCGTATATGGGTTAGGGGTTAGGGTTAGGGTTAGGGTGATGGAACACTTTAATGACCCTAAAGAAAACGCGAACCTTACCCGTAAAGGCAGGGTCCGAGGCAGAGGCAGAAGCCGGAGGTGCCGTGTCCTGGGCGTGGGGAGGGGGTCCGCGATCGCGGGGGCGCTGAGTGGCATAACGCGCCGCGTGGTGAGGCCTCCGTGGCGCGCGGCCGTGTTGGTGACCGTCAACGCCGCGAGGCTCGTGCCGGCGCGGTGAAGCGTACCTCCAGGCCCCGCGTTCGTCCGGGCGGGGGTACACGTTCAAGGCCGGAGCACGTGCGTGAGGCTCGCGGTCGGAGCGGAGCACGTCCGCATAGCTGCGGCCTTCCCTCTGCGGAGGATGAGCGCGAAAGCCCCGGTCCCGGTACCTCGGGTCACTGGGGGGTCGATAGCCGCGGGGGCTCTGGAAACGGTCCCGACGGTGGAGCGAGGGACCCGGGTTATTGTAATCCGTACCTCGACGACGTCCTCGGGTAACCGTAATCCAAGGGCCGTCCATGCCGTGAGAGTGTGCCGCCATCTTGGTTAACGTGGGTTCACGTGGTAGGTCATACAAAAAGTAGAATTTTCCAAAAAAAAGGGGACCAAGAAATTATCTAAAAAAATGGTATAATGGAAACGGAGTCGTGGTGTTAATCCGGAAAAGGTTTATTGAAATGAAGCAGCAGTACGTTTCGGTCTTACAAGACCTTCCTCAGCTGCTAAAACACGTAACCAAAAGACGACCTCGCACAATGTAGCTTATATGGAATGGCAGAGTCCGGAAGTAACGACACCATGCACGTAAACAAGACGATGACGCCCGAACATGACCTCGCGACCTACTTCCGGTTCCGGGTGAACATCCGGAGCGAAAAAACGGGAACAAAAAAATAAAACACAATAATAATAATAATAAATAAATAGCTAAATAACGAATACGAACCAAAACAATATATATATATATATATATATATATATATATAAATAGAATAGAAATATACACAACTATACAAACAACGTATTCAATCCCACACACGTGTATAAATAAACCAATGAACACCAACAAAACAGAACCTGATATCCCGAACATGACCTCGCGATCTACTTCCGGTTCCGGGTGAACATACGGAGCGAAAAAACGGGAACAAAATGAAAAAAAATAATAATAACAAAATAAATAAATAGATAAATAACGAAAACGAACCAAAACAAAAAAAAAAAAAATATATATATATAAAACAATAGAATAGAAATATACACAACTATACAAACAACGTATTCAATCCCACACACATGTGTATAAATAAACCAATAAACACCCACAAAACAGAAC
>NW_027641386.1:2500-41074 GCF_949987615.1 Pollachius pollachius
CAATGATCCGGCGATTCGCCAATTAACCGACGAGGTGCTGCGGGCGACACCGTGTGGTCGTAGTAGAGAGCTGCATGTTGGAATGCTAACTTTACGATACTTTTTTCAGACAACGGTGCATTATCTGCACGATTTAAATGTCAGATAAATAGCCAACTCATACAATTCATACTCTTTGAGTTAACATAAAGCGTCTTTACATTTTATTTTTGTAATTATTTACCGTAAGTCAAACCGGAAGTAAATCTTCTCGTAGAGGTTCCTTCCCGTGACGTAGGCGCTAGGCACTGATGCTACACGCGGGAAACAAAGTCTGCGGATCACACCGACGGTATGGAAAGTTTAAAGTACACTTTAATGTGGTCCAGCTAAGTTTTTTATGTTGATATAAGAAACAATGAGAACATGAAGCAACATACTGTTCCCAATTCATTTGAAACCACCCAGCCTGCTCTTTAACTGGACGGGCTTTGCCTTTAACACTCGTTCACTGGCCTTGTTTGATTTGACGTCCGATTTAATATTAAAATCCTTTACAAATAGATTAATTTATCATATTGTGTGTTTTATATTCATCTTTTGGTCAAACATAGTGTAGGTCGACAATGCGTGGCCAGAATGTGTCAAACTACAGTCGAGCAGTCAGTGTCGGCCCATTGTGTCCGTAGTAACGTTACAGGCGGGGGTGCAATTCAGTAGAAATCTGAATTGATAGAAAAATGGCTGTGTAGATCGACAACGTTGGCTGTCTGGCTAATTGGACTTCACGACAATCTATATTGCATGTGCAGATATGCTCACATTGAGTGATACTGCGCTCATCCTCCCTTCATCATCATTATTGAACTCGACCAATATGGCTCTGGATAGTGCTTCATAAAGACAACAAAGTCAAAATAATGGACACATTCTTTGTTTGTTTTACATTTAAGGGGCTTTCACCTGTATTAGTAAAACATTCTTCGTCTGTTGTCGAGATGGGGGACACGCTGGACTTCAACGAGATTTACCAAGAGATCAAGGGATCCTGGGTCAGTATCTGTACACCATCTGACGATCTTATCATCCATTGCATATCTTTACATCTCTACACATTTAAGTGCTACTTTTGATATTAAAATGAAGTAACCTATTGTTATACTCATTATTAAGATCCCATTGGCATCCCCTGCTATGCCACCGGAATGTTTGTTTTACTAAGTATACATGTTTTACTAAATTCAAACCTGTTTTTTGAAGTGATTCGCATACTACTCCTTGATTATAACTACATAAATAAGTTATGTGCATTTTAATTTGATTGTATATGTTTACAAAATGTCTATTGATGACTGAAGCTGTCAAATCCTTACTGTGTGTGTGTGTTTGTGTGTTTGTGTTGGTGTGCAGAACGACGGGCGCCTGCGACTCGCCAAGCAGAATGTGGTGTACAAGAGCAATAAGACAGGCCGCGTGGACAACATCCCGGCGGCGGAGCTGAGTGCGGCCCAGTGGCGCCGTGTGTGTCTGGGCCACGGCATCAAGCTGAGCACCAGCTCGGGACACGTCTACAAGTACGACGGCTTCAGGGACACGGTGAGTCAGGGCGTCTCCACCGGCTGGGGCCCGACGGGCGGCGGGCTCGGGCGTCTGGGAGCTGCTCGGCCTGGGTTTGGCTCCGACCTCCTCCGTCATCATTAAAGCGGTCGGCTGCAACACATGCCTATCTAATATACGTCTTTGTTCATCAGCACAAGATAACTGTGCACCCAAAGGTTGTGTCAACTAGGGGTGCAACGGTACACGTGTTTGTGCCGAACCGTCACGGTACTAGCACTTCAGTGCGGTTAAAGAGGTGTACCGCGGTGCGTAAATGTGGCGAACATAGCCTTAATATGGCCAATGTAAAGGCTTGTTTTGCGATGCGGAATTTAAAACTTGAAGTTGGAGTTCCACCCGTTCCGTTTAGCCGAAGTATACTACTCCGACTCCGTAATCCGACTCCGTAACTATGGACACCCCTCAGCAGCTCTCCGTCGGGATGTCGGATACGCAATGCAATTCACTGTTCGGTCTATCTTATACATTGACTACAAACCATGTAAGCAGTGTTGTAAATAAACTTCCAAAGCTTTTCAAATCTTATTTGGTGTTTAATGGTCCTTTTAGGTGCAAAGTAAACAATGTACAAAGAAATTGAGGCTCCGTCCACACGGAGCCGATTTTTTGGTGAAACCGTATGTCTCACAACCATAAGTCTTGTGTGTTTCGGCCGACTGTCCAGACGGAGCCGGTGAATCCGGTGCCCGAAACCGCACATTTCTGATACCACCCTCGGAGGTGGTTTCAAATCTATCCGGACCACCTATGCGGTTTTGTGTACGGATTCGTGTGGACGCCTGAAACGCAAACAATGATGTAATTAGCCCCCCACCAGCTGGGGGGCAAAGTCAAACCGGAGAAGTGATTCCGGAAAGGATTTTGTTAAGAGGACCAATCACAGCCCTTGCCGTCTCCGTTGCGTCGACCAATAGGTCCATGGCGTCGACAGATAGTTAAAAAAATATTGGATGCGCACGTAAGCTACGGAGAGGGTCTCCGACAGGCTCTCCGGCTACAGAGAGGGCTCTCCGTGTCTACGTACAGCACTTAAACATGCACACGCTAGGGATGGGCAACGATCGTCGAATAGTCAGTCACGTAGAATTTCGAATAATGAATGTGATCGTTATTTATTACACGGCTCTTCTCAATGCTGTTGAACGCTCCGTTCACTTGCATGGGCCTTCACAACTTCCGGTGGTGAATAATTGTTTGATAATTCACCGTTGTTTTAATAATAATTCACCTAAGCATATAATGACCGCTGTCAAGGAAAGTGGATTTTTTCTTTTTTTTCTGTCGTATTACGCATGTAGTCCGGTAATTTATCAACCCCAGCGTCCTCGGTTGCAAAGCGACGTCAACGTCTTTGGCGGAATATTTCTCTGCTGATCAACAATACGAATGCTGGTAACAAATAAATTGTTAAAAAGAGTATGAAAGGTCTTTGCCGATAGCAATATTGATTACCTATGACCCTGCCACCTATAGGCCGAGGCTCAACACTGGTTGTTTTTGCATATTAAACCCGGCCAGAGGGATGGGCATATCATTTTTTGTAATTCAATCTCATTGTAGTGGATGGCTTAAGATGACATTATTGGCTGTTAGTTTGTCTCTTATGTTATTCTGGGGTTGGTCTTGGGAACTAGCCAGCCGGGCTAGCAGACGTTGTTAAAGTAATAATCCCCTTGTGTCAATTTACATTAAGGAGCATATGAGCATTTAAGAAAGAATATCTGTGCAGAGTTTATAACGTACTACTACACCTGGACCTGAGCAGCAGCTGCCAATGCCTTTCTTGCGCTGCCATTGTGTTCCTACATGTGAAGCCCTGTTGATAACTGGACGTCCAGCAGACCAGGCTGGACCATAGCTATAGGGCCATAAGAGGTTCTGTATTCAAAAGAGAGTTTGAGAATGATGATGGGCATTGCTCCAGAGAGTGGTTCATCACTGAAAAGTAAATGTCAGTTATTATTTAGTTGTGCCGCTATCTTTGCGAACCCCTCCGAATACAGTGCTTAGGAGCAAAGTTCTTGCAGGTTAAAAGGTTCCCATAGAGACCTTCTGAACCAGAACTACTGATGTATTACTATCCTGAGTCTAGACTAGTACTCCTTGGCCTTTCTCTATAGTTAGAAATTAGTTGTAATTAAGTTAATAATGAATTAATGTTTTCTCTGTTTCAATTAATTAACATTACTATTAATGTTAAGTGAATCTGAGTGGCCGTATTTATTCTGTTTATTGTATTTAAGTTGATATTACAACAATAATGTTAGCTGATCACCATAGGCTGTTTAAAGTAGGATGTTGGGCTGGCTGTGGATGAGCCATAAACAGGTTTATAAGTTGATGGAGCGTGCAAAAGACCAGCGCTCAGCTGCGGTGAGCAGTAGGAGGGCTGAGGGCAGACGGAGAGCCGTTCAGAGCAGGCCCCGCTCCAGGCAGACTCTCTGCCTCACACTCTCTTCCATCTGTGGATGGAAAGTTCTGGAAGCCTAGTTTCAGGGGGGTCGGACTGTCACACTGAACAGAACATATATTCCGTGGGATGTATACCATGTCAATATGTATCACGTCATATTTCTACATAATAGAAAAGTTGAACCTGCTCTTATTTCACTACCCTGAAGGATAAGTGGCGGAGAAATCCGACTCATGTATTCACAGAGGAAATGATTCCAGAGATACTGCAGTCTATGCACACAGTTTTCTGTTATTTGACCATCTTGAGGATTACTTTTACTTTGGCAGAGTCGACTTAAAATGTATTGTTCTCAAAGTACCTTAGTTTCTCAAAGTACCTACGATTACTTAGTTGTGGTTATATGGCCATGAATACATGCATGCCAGAATACAATGTTTTCTGGCACATTGGCACCTTTACTCACGCAAATATGTTTCTCCCAAATAAGTTGCTTTGTTGCTTCCCATTGAATAGCACACGCTTTATCACTTAAGAGATCCCTGGGCTCTGGTGTGTGTGTGTGTCTGTGTGTGTGTGTGTGTGTGTGTGTGCGCCAACATAGCGTGGTTAGTATCCGCAAGTATTTGACCTTTTTCCGTTTCCATCTATTCCGTGTGTGAGGCGTCGGCCTAATGGGATTAATGAGGGAGCGCGGCGTTCGCATGTGTGTTCCGTAAACACAGTAATCATGGGCTCATGTATCCCGATGTTTATGTCCAATCAGCTCGCTGATTTGGCCGGGCTTTTCATGCATGATGTCTGCTCGCAGGTTGTTTTTGTATTCTGCTTCGTAGCGCGCACAGTGGGTATGTTGCCTGTATGGCGTGTGTCAACGCCAAGCTCATCCCAGAGTCCCGGGGCCCCCTGCCTGCGGGGCCCCCTGCCAGCGGGGCCCCCAGGGTTTAATCAGCGCCTCTTCGGGGATGAATCCGTCCAGGCAGGATGGGGGGACTCTGAGGTCATTGTTTATCATGGCGGAGCCAGCGGCCTTAGGGCTGGAGGGCTGCCGGGAGGATAACGCTGTTCCCTTCTCTGTTATCATGGGGAGGAGGTGGGTGAGGTGGTGGGGGAGGCAGGGGTCGGTCAGGAGGTGGGTGAGGTGGGGGGAGGAGGTGGGTGAGGTGGTGGGGGAGGCAGGGGTCGGTCAGGAGGTGGGTGAGGTGGGGGGAGGAGGTGGGTGAGGTGGTGGGTGAGGCAGGGGTCGGTCAGGAGGTGGGGGAGGAGGTGGGTGAGGTGGTGGGTGAGGCAGGGGTCGGTCAGGAGGTGGGGGAGGTGGTGGGTGAGGAGGTGGGGGGAGGCAGGGGTTGGCCAGGCCTGTCGTTGCCGTGTTCAGGCTGAATGAGGGATGACAGGGGTGTGTCTCCTACCCCTTCCCCTGGCGGTAAACTGATTTTGTAAACCCTTAAAGAGCTCGTTACCTTGGGGAATACTTATTTGCGTGATGTATACAAATGCTCCCACTGGTCGCTCATGTTTGTGCCACACAATGTATGTGCTGAGTATGTTCAGAACTGTGTCGGGGGAGGGGGTACCATGGGACCAGGATGTGTGTTAGGGTTCAGGGGGGATTTTAGCTTATTTTGTTGAGGTGAGGTAAACAGCAGCCTTTTAGCCAAAACGGTAAAAGTGGGCCTGTTGAGCGCTGGTGAAGGGCACGCACGCACATCAACACCAGCGGGATGCTTCCACCCAGACTACATTTTATGTGTACTGTAAACTTGCACGTTTTCCCATCTTAAAATGCTTCCTCTGTCCCCCACTGACCTCTCAGGCAAACGTCTTGAGGCGCTCCACACACTTAAGGCTGGGATTAGCTCGCCCACGCTAATAGTCCCTCTCTCGGCAGGCACTAATGGGCCGCAGTCGCCCCACAGACCCACAGCTCTCCAGGTGCATAAACTCTGGTTCCCACAAAGCAGTCTGCTCTTCCCACCACACACGCAATCACAATCACTTCCACATGTGTGTGTGTCAGTGCAGGATAATATATGTGTGTGTGCATGCGCTCCTGTCTCATTTGTAATCGGCTCTGCAGGAAAAATAAACCGACTGATTGTCGAACACGGGAACGGTAGAGAGGGAGGGCCACGTATTACTCTCTTCTGACGGGGCCCCCCTGATGGCGGGGCCCCCACTGATGTGGGCATGCCCCCCCCCCTGATGGCGGGGCCCCCCCTAATGCAGGCGGGGCTCTAATGGCACCGTGATGATGGAGGCTCGTGGTGGAGGAAGCGGGGACGGTTCTCTTTATTTGTATGTTTAGCTAGCAGCTGCGTTGTCTGCCTGGTCGTTTGGCCGTTGTTTGATAACTCTTCCTCCCTCTGGCCTCCTCCACCCCCTCTCTCCGTTACCTCGTCATCCATCCAGGACTTTGAGAAGATTTCAGAGTTCTTCAAGGCCAACTACAAGGTGGAGCTGACGGAGAAGGACATGTGTGTCAAAGGCTGGAACTGGGGCACGGCAAAGTTCTCAGGTGGGCACTAGTGCTGCACGATTAATCAAATCGCAATCGCGATATCAGCCTTTGCGATTGTATGACCGCTTATTTGTTCTATTTATTTTATTTAGTGGTACTATTGAGAAAACCTAACAAGTTTGCACTGCAGAAATGCCTTTCATTTTGAAAAAGATAGTTTTTTATTATTTAATTTTGTAAAATATTGTTATTTTGAGAACAGTACTGTACACATTTTTTAGTTTTTGTAATTTTTATGCTAGTTTATGTTTGAGTTGAGAAATAAACATTTTAATATTCTCAGTAACCTGTGTGATAACCAAGCAAGTAGACTCATGACACCATTTGTTTATTATATCGCAATCGCAATATTGTCCACAATAATCGCAATATGACTTTTTCACCAAATTGTGCAGCACTAGTAGGCACTAACCCTGACCCTCCACACACTAACCCTAAAGGGCTGATTATGGTTCTGCGTCGGGTTTTAGTAGGCGGACCGATCACAGCCCTTGCTGCTGCGTTGCCTCGACGGAAGGTTACGATGTTTGCGTGGCGCCCGTCAGACCCTTGTGGTGGACTTAAGGGGTCCGTTACCTCCTTTCGGTGCGTGATCGTGGGACCATAATCAGCCCTTAACCCTCCACAGATGATTATTGTTCCTATTTCCATTCTCTCAATAGTCCGCTAGAGTAGATTGTTCAGAATGGTGTTTAAATGTTTCTTATAAATGTGACACAAACTAAAGTTTTACAGAGAGAACTCTGCCCCTCATTACTGCTGCCAGTATGGTCTGATCTGGCCTCTCACTCATATGAGCTGCTCCTCCCCCCTGCTAAACATCGCCTCCCCCAGGTCCTCTGCTGGCGTTTGACGTCAACGACAGCACGGCGTTCGAGATCCCGCTGAACAGCGTGTCCCAGTGCGCCACGGGCAAGAACGAGGTCACCCTGGAGTTCCACCAGAACGACGACGCAGAGGTGTCCCTCATGGAGGTCCGCTTCTACGTGCCTCCCGGCCCCTCCGACGAGGGCCAGGACCCCGTCGAGGTGAGTCCCGTCGCTCACGACCCGTGATGCACCGATGGATTGCCAGCGATGGTTACCGGCCGATATATGCCCTAAACACAGGACAACTTGAACTGTGCAGATATGGGAGCTGATCACGGGACTCAAGCGATAGAGCCATTAGGCTGGTTCACTGAGACGTAACGGTATCCTGCTAACATTCATCTGGACTCACAGTAACTGAGACAGAGCTTCTTGCTGATCTCAGTAATAGAGGCGGTAATCCGTCTGCATCTCACCGACTCATTGTGTTTTTTGTTTTGTTTTCTAAGTTTGCGCTGAAAGTAGTGAAGCTAGCCTCATTATTCACACGTCACCATGTTAGTTCAAACTACTGAAGTATCTATGATCTATAACCTATAATCTATAACCTTCCACGGGTGTCAGAGTCTGTGTGTTACGTGAAATAGTAACCTCTGCATTCTGGTTATTTTGGTTTATTTATTTGTCCTGATGATACATTTCCAGCTTGTTACCGCATGTGCAAAACTAAATAAATCCCATTACATAATGAATGTTACTATCGGCAATCGCTGACTTGGTTGACGACTTTAAAATCTTCACGCGAGATGGACTATGTGCAACATGGTGCGATGTCTGATATATCTATATCTTTATCTGTAGAATAGTCTGCTCAACGTGACAGGACGCAAAACGTAGGCTGCAAATTTAAGTCTCCCATGCAGCCGACAGACGGTCGATCAGATCGCACCATCTTCATAAACAATCCACACACGCAGTAAAACCAATCATGCTATTTATTTTACACACGCATACAATTCAATATGAAGTCATTGTTTGTTATGCAGCGCTTGGTACCAACACCACTTCTTTCTGCCGTCCTCTGCTGTGAATACTGATGAGTACTGCAGAGCGCATCTCAGGGACACTGTTACATTTGATTGTGTTGTGTGTTGGGTGTGTCTTATCCATACAGTCCGTGTTATCTGTTTTAGCTCCTTTCCTTAGTGAGTGAGAGTGTGTTGGACTCAATCAACAGTGAGCCCACCGATTCCTTCTCCTTCGTTAGTGATGTTACATTTATTCTCCTGTCCTTTTGGTTTAAACTTGTAGGTTAGAAAGTGTGGAGTGGTTCCACTCTTCCTTTGTCCAAACTAAACTCTAAACCTGTTCTGTGTTTACAGGCCGTTACGTCTTCTCTTAAAGGAACACAACGAATTTCAGCTGGCTCAACTAATTAACCATAACTTTCAACTATTGAAGAACCATTAAGCTAAGGGCTTGTAATGATGTATTGCGTGTGGCGGAGTGTGTGCCAGAAGAACACTAGAGGGAGCTGTAGCTCCAGAGAAGAAATTAATGCTGATCTCTCTTTGCTCCTCCAGGCCTTCGCCCAGAACGTTCTCTCCAAGGCGGACGTCATCCAGGCCACCGGGGACGCTGTGTGCGTCTTCAAAGAGCTGCAGTGCCTCACGCCCAGAGGAAGGTACGGGACGCACCCGACACACCAGCCCACTGGGGTCTGCTCTCACTACACCCAGACACACCAGCCCACTGGGGTCTGCTCTCACTACACCCAGACACACCAGCCCACTGGGGTCTGCTCTCACTACACCCAGACACACCAGCCCACTGGGGTCTGCTCTCACTACACCCAGACACACCAGCCCACTGGGGTCTGCTCTCACTACACCCAGACACACCAGCCCACTGGGGTCTGCTCTCACTACACCCAGACACACCAGCCCACTGGGGTCTGCTCTCACTACACCCAGACACACCAGCCCACTGGGGTCTGCTCTCACTACACCCAGACACACCAGCCCACTGGGGTCTGCTCTCACTACACCCAGACACACCAGCCCACTGGGGTCTGCTCTCACTACACCCAGACACACCAGCCCACTGGGGTCTGCTCTCACTACACCCAGACACACCAGCCCACTGGGGTCTGCTCTCACTACACCCAGACACACCAGCCCACTGGGGTCTGCTCTCGTTACATTAAGACTGGATCTAAACTCACCAAGCAGCTGCCTGGTGTAAATGATAGGGGTGGAAAAAATAATGGATTCTTCGATGCATCGAGATTCTGTGTAGAACGATTCCGTCTCGAGTCAGATAAGTTAGTAATCTGAATAAAATAATAAAAAATAATTAATTTTTAATTTATTTATTAAATTTTGTTTGCCTCCTGCAACATTCTGTTTGACAGAGAGAGATAATTTGAGTAGTTTTAAAACTATTTAATTTATCTTCAATGTGTATTGGCCAATCTGATTTGTCTGGACGCGATTGCGATTCAGCCTACGCATAGCATGCACGCAAACTCACAGCCAGACACAAGAACGACGAACAAGTTCTTATTCTTATAATTGACTAAGAGCATCTTTTTCTTTAATGACATAGAAAAGAAAGATTAGAAAGAAAAGATAACTAAATCTGTTTATTTTTTTACCTACTTCCATAGTGTGTTGTAATGCAAGCTGCATTGATTATTGCATTGTTCATAGAAAGTCATATTTGTGACAAAAGCTTGTTCTCTAATCAAATATTAGATAAGGTAATTAATCTGTTGATTTCTTTAATGATCATCACAAAGGTAGGAAGTGATTAGCAAACTCTGAGTAGCAAATTCAGATGTATATATATATTTTTGAAAATCCCGCAAAATGAAATGCATCAATAATCGTTTCAGAATTGAATCGTTGACCTCGGAATCCAATCGTGAGGTGCCAAGAGATTGCCACCCCTAGTAAATGAGGTTCCAGTCCTTTGTGGAGTAAATATGTTCTCTTATTGGACAGCCCAAAAACAGCATCTTTCAGTCTCTTAATATCAGTGATGTAGAGCAACAAAGTAAAGATTCTTTGTTAGTTCTCCAACTTTTGCAGTGGTTAGTATCGGCCTAATATACTCCCTTAACATGATCAACTTCAATGTCTCGATGACGGGAGCCAAACGCGCCAAGCTAGTGCTCTCCAGACCAGCGTCATTATGATCATTAACAGGACATCGGTTTTCCTGTTAATGCAGGACAACCAATGCTTGTCCTGCATTAACATAAGGCCTTTTTTATAATGAGGTCGGCTACGCTGGACCACAGACCATTGTATTGATCTGGGTTGTAGGACGCAGGAACCGCATTTCACTGGAGAACGCTCTTCATGAGCAGTTCTACTCTGCTCCTTTAAGCACGTATCCATCACCTCATAGGACGAAGCTGCTCCACACACATCCCTATTGGAAACTAACTGGCTCCTCGGCCGTTCAGATGGAAGATGAGGGAGTAACTTCAGAATAAGAGCGCTGTCTGCTGTAACTTCAGAATAAGAGGGCTGTCTGCTGTAACTTCAGAATAAAAGCGCTGTCTGCTGTAACTTCAGAATAAGAGCGCTGTCTGCTGTAACTTCAGAATAAGAGCGCTGTCTGCTGTAATTTCAGAATAAGAGCGCTGTCTGCTGTAACTTCGAATAAGAGCGCTGTCTGCTGTAACTTCAGAATAAAAGCGCTTTCTGCTGTAACTTCAGAATGCGAGCGCTGTCTGCTGTAACTTCAGAATAAGAGCGCTGTCTGCTGTAGGCAGAGCGGCGTGTGGCCAGTGTCAGCGCTGTTCATCCTCGTTTTGAAGCGCTGCCATAGGCAGCCTCCATTAATCGATGGGATGCTATATTCGCTTTCTATGCATAGTGGTTATTTAAAATAAATGGGTGATCGGCCAATAAAAACTGATCGTCAATCAACTATTGATACTCAAATAAATTTGAACCCAGATAAATAGTTTTGATAGGTAAATCTGCTACGCCTTCTGGCTCCCGTCTGTATGTATTAGTTTATGTTTATGGACTGACTTGGTGTTTCCTTCAGGTACGATATCCGCATATACCCGTCGTTCCTCCACCTCCACGGGAAGACGTTCGACTACAAGATCCCCTACACCACTGTGCTGAGGCTCTTCCTGCTGCCTCACAAGGACCAGCGGCAGATGTTCTTCGTGGTACGTGACCTCAGCCTTCTGCTCCCTGATAAGCCTTTTTCTCTGTCGTCATTAAGCGGTAGATTGTGGTGTCGTTTCTGGTTTAACAATATTAATACTGTTATTAGATTTGCAATAACCATCTGGGAATGGTGGTTTTGTGTGATTAGATACATGTACATACTAGGGGTGTAACGGTACACAAAAGTCACGGTTCGGTACGCACCTCGGTTTTTAAGTCACGGTACGGTTTATAGTTAAGGGGAAGATTTTTAAAAACTGCTTGTTTGACAACAACGGAGAATGGCCGCAGATCAGCAGCAATGAAAACACCAGTGAACTTGGTTATGGCATTTGCATTTCTGAATTCCCAGAAAGGGGTTGTTGAAATAGTGAGCTGGTTTTGCACAGCTCGTTTTTTTTCTCACAGTAACAGTGATAGTCACACCTGGATGGTGCCTTTTCAAATGCATGCGCTAGGGATGTGCATAACTGGCAAAAATACTATTCAATATTCGCTGAGAAGTATTCTAATAATATTCGAAAATCGGTCAATCAAGAACCCCCAACGCACGCATCTCGGATACACGCACACACAATGACACAGGGAGAGGCTTTTATGATTTGTATGAAATCATCTGTTTATTTCAACAACTGCGCCATCAACATTCAACATCGAAATTATTTCAACGTGGACTCAGGCAGATAGGCCTACATGCGCCGAAAACGGATTGCTATTTATTTATTTAATTATTTGTTTATTTTACTGAACACAGCCTGCATGACGGTGAACTAGACACGTCAAAAATATAACTTCACATGGTGTGTCTTTTTACAGTTGTTTGTACTGTTGGATGCGGTACAGTGCGGCTCTGTTCGCTTATATCGAAGTTTCCGAAGCCGGCGGCAGGACCCGTGGCCGGGCCCGCGGCCGAGCTGCGGAGCCTCGAGGAGGGTTGACTTGATCTATAAATTAAGTCCCTCCATCTTAATTGGCTTAACACCTTGACCAACATTCTGAAACATCCATTAACATCCACATTTGCCTCAAACAAGGTTGGGCTTACAGCCCATGTAAATAGTTGTGAAATAATGTTCCTGTTCTTTTAATTGTTTGTTACTCTGACCGCTCTGTTTGATATTGTGGAAAGGATGTTAGTGAATGAGCATGATGCATTTAAATTAGTGCTGTTTAACGCGTCATTAACGGCGTTAACGCAAACCAATTTTAACAGCATTAATAGGTATAGGCCTACGTACAGTAGGAATATTCATACTGGTTTAAATAATAAATGTTATAGTATTTCCCATCTTTGCTGAGCAAGAGTTTTGCTTCGAAAGTTCAAGGGATATTTAGAATAGAAAAAATGTTATTAATCGCAAGTTAACTATGACATTAATGCGATTAATCACGATTAAATATTTTAATCGCTTGACAGCACTAATTTAAATGGCATCACTTTTGGTCTTCTGTCTTCATTTTTCTTAAAGGGGACATATCATACCACCAGGTGTGAGTGTGATTAGCCATTACAAGCAGGTTTGAAAATGTGCAGCATTGTGACATCACAGGTTGGCGTGTCCATCTATCCGTCACACATATAGATGGACACGCCCACCTGTGATGTCACAATGCTGCACATTTAAAAAAAAGGCTTGTAATGGCTAATCACACTCACACCTGGTGGTATGATATGTCCCCTTAAATACAAATGTAGCTGAAAATAAACATAGCCAAATAACAACCAATAGCTTCAGTCATTGAGGGCAAAAATAGGCCCAGATTTTTTTATTTAGTTTTACAAATTATGAGTAGGCCTAATTTGACTATTTGGCTTTGCATCCTTTCCTTCTGCCCTTGTAGTCCAAGAGATGCTGCCTACCAGCTTTCAAAGTCCAATGCTGCCACTGGTGGAGTTGTATCAATTCACATAATTATTCCTCCCTGCTATTTTGTAGTTCACCAAAACACCCTGAAACAACTTGTGTGATTTTCTAGATTTTTTTTTTTTCATTTTGTCTCTCATAGCTGAGGTATACCTATGATGAAAATTACAGGCCTCTCTCATCTTTTTAAGTGGGAGAACTTGCACAATTGGTGGCTGACTAAATACTTTTTTTCCCCACTGTACGTACGTACGTACATACATACATACATACATACATACATACAAACATACATACATACATACATACATACATACATACATACATACATACATACATACATACATACATACATACATACATACATACATACATACATACATACATACATACATACATACATACATACATACATACATACATACATACATACATACATACAGGGTGCGATTTGCCGGTGGGGATTATCCCCCCCTCTGGTTTACACGTCCTACCCTCTGGTGAATTATTTTTATCCTCGGTGGGGATAAAAATTATCCCCCCCACCCAAAGTATTTTCACCATTACATCGTAATAATTAACAACCAAAATACACAGGGTCCGTCTTCATTTTGAAACATTTTAAAATGTTTCTCAAAATTATCCCCCACTCTGGTTTTTTCACAAATCGCACCCTGCATACATACATACATACATACATACATACATACATACATACATACATACATACATACATACATACATACATACATACATACACAATTGCATACATAATACATGTTACTACAGAATGTTAGCTGTGCACGTTGTAGGAAGAGTTTCGGCCTGGCTCTATCCCTGACTAAGAGTTATTTAGAGTTATTCCCCTCAACCAGTTAATCTTTCATTTTATTATTGAAATCACACTTTTTTGTTACGCGTACAAGTTCCATGTTGCAGGTATGCGTTTCTATTCAGGACGCGTTCCCTTTAAGACACGCGGTTCCAATCGGCCTATCGCGTGACTCCAGGAAGTAAATTCATTTTGCGTCTAGCTGGTTCAGTGTTCCGTTGAAAAATGTAAATCAGGACAATTTAATTACATCCGCCAAAATCTTGTGCTTTACATAGCATCGTTGGTGCGTATTTTGATTGAATTTTAAGGTAGTAATCACTATTTTGTCAAGTTTGTATAGTTTTCATTGTAAGACACTTCTGATTTCTCGGCCCTTTATTTGTGTGTTGCAGTTTCACCTTTTCCCTTGTTCGTCCAATAAACCTGTGGAAGTGAAATATACGTCTGCAGAGTCTTGGTGTTTTGGGAAAGAGTTTAGTTGGCCGTCAGGGTATTAACAGACATACCGAGGACGGCACAGTGAAACAACGACTATATAGCAAGTGAGATAAATCTGAGCTAGTTGGAAGCCAGCCGACATGACGTCGTCACACGCATCCAGTGGACGATCAACGGAGCATTCTCTACAGTCAAGTGCTACAGAGGAGAGTTCGCATGGAGGTACAGCAATACAGGAAAACCCGTACAGCGCATCGTTAAGGACACGCTCGCAAGTATGTTGTTGCATTGACAGCTTTCCAGAAATAATGAACCGAGATGGACCTAAGCTGACAAAGCTGGGCGATCTACTGATGGAACTGCAGGCTGCTAAAGCTGAAGGAGACTTACCAGGTCAGCCTTCCTTGACACGGCGAGAGGCGTCAACCCAATTGTACAGAAACTCCCGTCTCGTCTCCGGGACAAGTGGGTGAACGTTGGTGCAGCCTACAAGCGTCAAAACCAATTGAGCTACCCTCCTTTTGCCTTCTTTGTCGATTTTGTAAGCCAGCAGGCTCGCATTGCAAATGATCCAAGCTTCAGCCTCATCGGCTACACAGACACGGCCCCCAGAACAGAGAGGATAGCATGGAAGCCGAACAGACAGCGGGAAGTGTCCGTCAACAAGACAGATGTGTTACCCAGAGCCACATCTGACACGGGTGAGCCTCCAACAAGATACGGCGACGGCGACAAACTGTCTGTTGCACAAAAAGCCACATCCTCTCCGTAAGTGCCGAGCATTCAGAGAGAAGCCCATTGACGAGCACAAAACACTCCTCAGAGAAAACAATGTGTGCTTTAAATGTCTCTCTTCCTCGTCTCACATAGCAAAGAATTGCAAACTAAATGTCCAGTGTTTCGAGTGTAAGAGCGACAGGCACAATACAGCGCTTCACCCTGGACCCGAACCCCGGCAGCAGGAGGCTGACCCTGCTTCTGAGTACGGCGGGGAGGAGAATCGAGCTTCACCACAGTCTCAGGTCACCAACAAATGCACGAAAGTCTGTGGTGGGGAACTCACAGATCGCTCCTGCTCGAAGATATGCCTCGTCAAAGTGTTTCCAGCCGGCCACAGAGAAAAAGCAGTGAAACTGTATGCGATCATTGACGAGCAGAGCAACAGGTCACTGGTTCGCCCACAGTTCTTTGACATGTTCAACGACCAAAGTCCAAGTGCTCCTTACACACTGAGAACATGTGCTGGAGTGAAGCAATCCACAGGCAGAAGGGCCAGTGGCTATGAAGTGGAGTCTCTGGATGGAACTGTTCGCGTCCCATTGACAAGCCTCATAGAGTGTGACGACATACCGAACAACAGAGAGGAGATTCCGACCGCCGAAGTAGCTCTTCACCATGCTCATCTAAGTTCAGTGGCACAGCTCATCCCAGACATTGACCTACAAGCCCCCATTATGCTTCTATTGGGACGGGACATTATCAGAGTACATAAAGTCCGCAAACAGGTGAATGGCCGTCACAACCTGCCTTACGCACAGAAGTTAGACCTGGGGTGGGTCATTGTTGAAAATGTTTGCCTAGGTAATGTCCATAGACCGCTGACTATTGGCACGTTCCACACAAACACCATAGAGCTGCAACGGCCCACTCTCTTTGACACGTGCCCCAACGTGTTCCATGTGAAAGAGAGGTTCAGTGAAACCCAAGCCAGTGAGTCTCCAGCGTATTCTGAGAGCACTTACGACCTTGTTGACCCGAGCACAGACCCAGACATCCGCCCTCTGGTTTCTGCCTTAAACACCACAGCCTCACACAAGCAGCTGGATTCACAACGCTTTGCTAAGTTTTCTATCTGGAAGTCATTAACTCGAGCAGTCACTTGCCTCGTTCACATAGCCATTCCAAGTCATTCCAAGACAGATCACGGAGAGAACAGAGTATGCAAGGGCTGGCATTACTGCAAAGCTGAATTCACAGTCGAAGAATCAGAGAAAGCGTCAGCTGTAATCATCCAAGCAGTTCAACAAGAAGTCTACAGCCAAGAGATGAAGTGCATTCAAAAACAAGAAAAGATGCCAAAAGCAAGCCCTCTCAGAAATCTGGACCCGTTCATTGACACACGTGGCCTTCTCAGAATTGGAGGCCGTCTTCATCATTCAAGTCTTGATCAGAGTGAAAAGTCTCCCCTGATTATTCCTGGCCAGCATCACATCACCACTTTGCTCATCAGACACCACCACGAGTAAATTCACCATCAAGGCCGTCACTTTACAGAGGGGGCAGTCCGTTCAGCTGGCCTTTGGATAGTGGGAGGGAAGAAAAGAGTAAGCAGCATTATCCACCAATGCATAATATGCAGAAGGCTCAGACCTCCACTCAGCATCCAGAAAATGGCTAACTTGCCAGCCGATCATCTGTCAACGGATCCTCCATTCTCCAGCGTGGGTCTCGATGTGTTCGGCCCATGGAACGTCTCCTCACGTAAAACCAGAGGCGGCTTTGCTCAAAGTAAAAGGTGGGCAGTGATCTTTACGTGCTTGAGCATAAGAGCTGTGCACATTGAAGTCATTGAATCCCTCGACACTTCTAGCTTCATTAACGCGCTACGGCGCTTCCTTTCAGTGCGCGGGCCAGTCAAACACATTCGCTCTGACGCGGCACGAACTTCATCGGCGCCTGTAAAGAACTGAAGATAGCCTCAAACATTAACGGCACTGCAGTGAAGACTTACCTCTCAGACAAGGTCTGCACCTGGTCCTTTAATCCCCCACATGCACCCCATTGTGGTGGATCATGGGAGAGAATGATAGGGCTGGCAAGGAGAATTCTGGACGCAATGTTCCTCCAGCTGAAAGACAAGCTCACCCACGAAGTGCTGGTGACCTTCATGGCAGAAGTCGCAGCGATCATCAACGCCAGGCCACTTGTTCCAGTGACTATGGACCCTGATGACTCGTTCATTCTCACGCCAGCTGCTCTTCTCACACAAAAGACGATCATTGTTCCTGCTCCTGCGGGTGAGTTTGGAGTTGCTGACCTCTACAAGTCCCAGTGGCGTCAGGTTCAGCACCTGTCCAACACCTTCTGGGATCGCTGGAGGAAGCAATTTCTCCCAACATTTCAGGCCCGCAAGAAGTGGCAGTCCACTCAGCCAAACATTCAGCCTGGAAGTGTTGTCCTCCGTAAGAACAGCCAAGCACCTAGGAATGAATGGCCTCTTGGACTGATTACACAGGCCTTCCCTAGCAAGGATGGGAAAATAGTTCTCCTTTTACCTCCAGAGGCATAGTAAATGGACTGTTTAGTAAATGGACTGTTTTACAAAAAAAAGGATGGGCTGTGCATTGACTGTGGGGTGATGTGTATCCACGTCAGGCGGGGAGTGTTTTGTTACGCGTACAAGTTCCATGTTGCAGGTATGCGTTTCTATTCAGGACGCGTTCCCTTTAAGACCCGCGGTTCCAATCGGCCTATCGCGTGACTCCAGGAAGTAAATTCATTTTGCGTCTAGCTGGTTCAGTGTTCCGTTGAAAAATGTAGATCCAGGACAATTTAATTACATCCGCCAAAATCTTGTGCTTTACATAGCATCGTTGGTACGTATTTTGATTTAATTTTAAGGTAGTAATCACTATTTTGTCAAGTTTGTATAGTTTTCATTGTAAGACACTTCTGATTTCTCGGCCCTTTATTTGTGTGTTGCAGTTTCACCTTTTCCCATGTGCGTCCAATAAACCTGTGGAAGTGAGATATATGTCTGCAGAGTCTTGGTGTTTTGGGAAAGAGTTTAGCTGGCCGTCAGGGTATTAACAGACATACCGAGGACGGCTCAATAAAGAACAATTGAATATGTATCCATAATAATAGCCTCCTTTCAAAGTCCCATAATGCATCTGTCAACAGATCAGCCTGGACCCGCCCATCAAGCAGGGCCAGACGCGGTACCACTTCCTCATCCTGCTCTTCTCCAAAGAGGAGGACCTCAGCCTCACCCTCAACATGAGCGAGTGAGTCCCTCATGTTGCCCTAGTCCACAGGCCAACACCCTTTAGACCCTTTATTATTATTCGTCTGCTGGTTGACAGAAGCCTTTATGTACAAACTGCTTCCTCCTACAATATGGCAAGAAGCTCAGCCGTCATTAGGTCTACGTTCATAACATGGACAGTGTAGAGGAGTGTATCACACACACACACACACACACACACACACACACACACACACACACACACACACACACACACACACACACACACACACACACACACACACACACACACACACACACACACACACAGTTCCCTGTGTCCTGTGTCCTCATGTGTTCCCTGTGTCCTCATGTGTTCCCTGTGTCCTCATGTGTTCCCTGTGTCCTCATGTGTTCCCTGTGTCCTCATGTGTTCCCTGTGTCCTCATGTGTGTCCTGTGTCGTGTGTTCCCTGTGTCCTGTGTCATGTGTTCCCTGTGTCCTCATGTGTTCGCTGTGTCCTGTGTTCTCTGTGTCCTCATGTGTGTCCTGTGTCATCATGTGTTCTCTGTGTTCCCTGTGTCCTGTGTTCTCTGTGCCCTCATGTGTTCGCTGTGTCCTGTGTTCCCTGTGTCCTCATGTGTTCCCTGTGTCCTCATGTGTTCCCTGTGTTCCCTGTGTCCTCATGTGTTCCCTGTGTCCTCATGTGTTCGCTGTGTCCTGTGTTCGCTGTGTCCTGTGTTCTCTGTGTTCCCTGTGTCCTCATGTGTTCTCTGTGTCATGTGTTCCCTGTGTCCTGTGTTCTCTGTGCCCTCATGTGTTCGCTGTGTCCTGTGTTCCCTGTGTCCTCATGTGTTCCCTGTGTCCTCATGTGTTCCCTGTGTCCTCATGTGTTCTCTGTGTCCTCATGTGTTCGCTGTGTCCTGTGTTCTCTGTGTCCTCATGTGTGTCCTGTGTCCTCATGTGTTCCCTGTGTCCTCATGTGTTCCCTGTGTCCTCATGTGTTCCCTGTGTCCTGTGTCCTCATGTGTTCTCTGTGCCCTGTGTCCTCATGTGTTCCCTGTGCCCTGTGTCCTCATGTGTTCCCTGTGCCCTGTGTCCTCTTATTATTCGTCTGCTGGTTGACAGAAGCCTTTATGTACAAACTGCTTCCTCCTACAATATGGCAAGAAGCTCAGCCGTCATTAGGTCTACATTCATAACATGGACAGTGTAGAGGAGTGTATCACACACACACACACACACACAGTTCCCTGTGTCCTCATGTGTGTCCTGTGTCCTCATGTGTGTCCTGTGTCCTCATGTGTGTCCTGTGTCCTCATGTGTGTCCTGTGTCCTCCTTCCTCTTCCTCAGGGAGGACGTGGAGAGGCGGTTCGAGGGGAAGCTCAGTAAGAACATGTCAGGCTCGCTGTACGAGATGGTCAGCAGGGTGATGAAGGCCCTGGTCAACCGCAAGATCACAGTGCCCGGCAACTTCCAGGGGTAAGTGGGTTATCTCGTCATTCGGGACCCCCGTTCTGACCTTCTTTAGCGTCCTCCTCATGCTTGGAGACTTGCATCATGTGTGACGTTGAAGGAGTCGTCCAGTCGGCACCATGTCGACGTTGGTCCCTCTCTGAGGCCAACTGCTGCCTAACAAAGTGCATGTTGTCCCCCTCAGCCACTCGGGGACGCAGTGCATCACCTGCTCCTACAAGGCGTCGTCGGGGCTGCTCTACCCCCTGGAGCGTGGCTTCATATACGTGCACAAGCCACCCGTCCACCTGCGCTTCGAGGAGATCTCCTGCGTCAACTTCGCCCGTGGCACCACCACCACGCGCTCCTTCGACTTCGAGATCGAGACCAAGCAGGGCAACCAGTACACCTTCAGCAGCATCGAGAGGTAACCGGTACACACAACCAGTACACCTTCAGCAGCATCCAGAGGTAACCAGTACACACAACCAGTACACCTTCAGCAGCATCCAGAGGTAACCAGTACACACAACCAGTACACCTTCAGCAGCATCCAGAGGTAACCAGTACACACAACCAGTACACCTTCAGCAGCATCCAGAGGTAACCAGTACACACAACCAGTACACCTTCAGCAGCATCCAGAGGTAACCAGTACACACAACCAGTACACCTTCAGCAGCATCCAGAGGTAACCAGTACACACAACTAGTACACCTTCAGCAGCATCCAGAGGTAACCAGTACACACAACCAGTACACCTTCAGCAGCATCCAGAGGTAACCAGTACACACAACCAGTACCCCTTCAGCAGTATCCAGAGGTAGGGGCGCGGACAACCAGGGAGAATAAGGTGAAGTTGGTTTGATATTTGCATGGATATTTATAGTATCAGGGCTCAATACTAACATGTTCCACTGGAGCTACTGGGGCCACTGGTACCAGTAGCTCTTTCATTACTCAGCACCCATCGGTCTTAGCCTTTTCCCGGCCCCTTGCCGCAGTACTGGCACGGCCGTTGCCATGCACCATGCATCATGCGTACGTTCATTTGAAAGAGGAACTTACTTTCAATACATTTTTTAATGTTTTTATTAAATAGATTTTTTCTCCTTTCTTTTTTTACGCCATTGCTTCAAAATCTCTCCTCACAAAGTCTCTGCGCTCCTCCTATATCACAATCTCCACCTCCTAATAAAAAATGCTTGTAGTTATGAAGTGGCGAACCCTTTGTTCGCTCTATTTGTTCCTGAGGCAAAGATAGTCCGACACACATTTCTTGGGAAGCACGCACAGAGAGTATTTAACTTTGTGTTGATTAATTTATTAAGCAATAACTCCGGTTGATTTTCCAGGAAATAACGAAACATAACAATTCCAAACAATGTAACTGTTTATGCGACCAAAACAGGGTTCTTAGTATTGTACAAAAAATGACTTTTCAATGTAAAATAATATGTCAAATAATGCGTCCAATATTGTGTCCAATAATGTGGTCAGAAAACTGTTGGCCCCCTGCCTTCCAAACCTCAACAACAGTAGTTAGCCTGCCCTATTTGAAGGCCTCCAATAGGCTCCAGGTAGAGCGTGACACACCTATTTCCCCAGGTGACACAAAGGACTAATCACCACATCATCACAAAATGCATAAATATACATATGAATGAAAATTAGATTAATATTTCATACACTTTATAATTCATAACTCATACTTTTAGCCTCAGACTCAAAATATATTTACTTAAAATATTCAACACAAAAGACCTCTAAATGGCCCTAACAAGTTATGTCATACATCAAGTTACTATGAATGTTTTTCTTTTCTGGCTATCCATCAAGCAGTGCGTGTGTATTTAGGTTTGTATGCTCTTATCTTAAAGCAGGAGTGCTGTGGTGCCATTTCATTATAACTATGCACAGTGTACCAACCACCCTGAAAGAGGTGTGTGGGTGTGTGGCGACCTGGCTAAAAGGCCTGATATTTCAAAGGGCATCTTGATAAATGTTTCTCTTCTGCTTAGAACATTCTTCTCCATCATATTACGTGAACATTGACAGTTTACTCACTTATTGAGGCAGTGGGCCAAGTGTATCTTCGCCCCTACAACCATGAAGGCCAAACGTCTCTCCTACCCACTAGAGAGGAGTACGGCAAGCTGTTCGACTTTGTCAACGCCAAGAAGCTGAACATCAAGAACCGCGGCTTCAAAGAGGTGAATGCTGATCCCCTACGGTGCTGTGACTGTTCATTCATCCCCGTGCCCCAATGTGTATCCTCACTGACATGTGTCCTGTGTCTCTGTGTCTGTCCTCGTACCCCTGGTAGAAGAAGGTTGGTATGGTCAGGGCCTCCGAACCCGCTGGTGTGGCGTGATTACTTGCTTGCATGGTGTTTTTGCTCTGTCTGGTGTGTGTTTGTCTTAATGTGAGGAGAGCGGGAAGTGTGTGTGTGTGTGTGTTTGTTGAATGGGGTGTTTGTCTTCTGCGTGGCCATTTGGGTTGGCTATGTGGAGTTGACTGGTGATTGGCCTGATGATAAACTCCTGGGTTTGTTTTCCTACTAATCATGGACCGTGACTGAGTGGGTCCGTGGGCGAGTGTCTGAGTCTCTGCACCTTGTTATGCATCCTGCTGACTAATGTTAGGCTCCCGGGTCACGACCCCGGGCCCTGACCCCTGACTCGGGGTCATATATTGAAACTCAAATCCAACTTGTGGTCGGAGCGGCGGTGGTTTTCATGTGTTACTAAGTGATTTCACACCAGAGCTTCTCCCAACCGGTTTTTTGTTTTACCAGTTCAATGGTCTATGATCGATTATCAATCCAGGGTGATTGGGATGGTGGGTCCACTGCAATTAAGAAATGGGCAATATTGAAATGATTCTTGATATTTTCTTATCATCTGGGAATTCAGATGTGTTTTGTTTCCGAGTGCCTGCCTGTGATTTTTCATGCCGAGGTAACTCCTCCCCGTGGGTCTGGGGGCTGATTGGTTGCTGAGGGTCGTGTGTGTTGACGGCCCAGTGTGGTTTCAGGGGCTGAAGGGAAACAAAGACGAGTACAGCGACTCGGACGAGGACCAGCACGACGCCTACCTGGAGAGGATGAAGGCCGAGGGCAAGATCAGGGAGGAGGCCAACGACAGCGAGGAGTCGGACGGCGAGAGCGGTGAGCGGCCAATCACAGAGGGTCTCAAGGGGGAGGCGGGGCCTCATGCTGACTAATGACTTAATTCCTCTGCTGCTCAGATGAATCCTTCAACCCTGGAGAGGAAGACGACGAGGTGGCAGAAGAGTAAGTGATCCATGTTCATCTATGAAGCGTAACCTTGGATACCTTACCGGGTTCTTAAGATAATTCTGCATACATTTAAGTTCCAATAATAATAAAGGCGCCCTCTGCAAAGGATCAGGTGTTTGACTGATTTACCAGCATGTGGTCATTGGGAGCATCAGGTCCTTTCTGTGTCCTGCTCCTGATTTATCTGCTGTTTCTCATCATCATAGCGCCTCCAGCGCTGGTGTGCACATTTGGGTCGTTAGGAGTTAAATACCGTCTTGGTGGTTGCTCTTCCTCCCCAGGTACGACAGCAACGCGTCAGAGAGCGACAGCAGCGAGGGGGAGGGGGGCAGCGACCAGGAGGAAAAGAGCAAGAAGAAGCCCAAGAAGCCCAAGGTGGTGAAGGAGAAGAAGGAGAGGAAGCCCCGCAAGGAGGTGAGTGAGCCCTCAGGCCCTCAGTGGTGATCCCTCAGGCCCTCAGTGGTGATCCCTCAGGCCCTCAGTGGTGATCCCTCAGGCCCTCAGTGGTGATCCATCAGGCCCTCAGTGGTGATCCATCAGGCCCTCAGTGGTGATCCCTCAGGCCCTCAGTGGTGATCCCTCAGGCCCTCAGTGGTGATCCATCAGGCCCTCAGTGGTGATCCCTCAGGCCCTCAGTGGTGATCCCTCAGGCCATCAGTGGTGATCCATCAGGCCCTCAGTGGTGATCCCGCAGGCCCTCAGTGGTGATCCATCAGGCCCTCAGTGGTGATCCATCAGGCCCTCAGTGGTGATCCCTCAGGCCCTCAGTGGTGATCCCTCAGGCCCTCAGTGGTGATCCCTCAGGCCCTCAGTGGTGATCCATCAGGCCCTCAGTGGTGATCCCTCAGGCCCTCAGTGGTGATCCCTCAGGCCCTCAGTGGTGATCCATCAGGCCTGCGAGGGTTTGGTGATCCATGATGTCACCCATTGGTTGATACACAATGTTTGTGAAGCTGCAGATTTCGCGATATAGGCCCCATCATTGTAGTATTTTTGTAACCAGCAGAGGAAACTAGCCTTATTTGGCACATTGATTTTGATAAAAAAAAGTTAGTTTTTCTATAAAACTGGACATTTTAAATCTAAACATGGAGATGAACCAGCCGCTGGAGTCTTCACAGAATGAGCCCAAATAGTTTTGGGTTTGTATTAATAGAATTAGATCAAAAGGATTAATCTAAAGATCGTAATGTTGTGCCTAGCAGTGGTTGACCACGGAGCTGTTTGTGTTGGTTGACCACGGACCTCTCTGTCTGTAGAAGAAGCAGAAGGACGTGGGCGGGCCCAAGCGGCCCATGAGCGCCTACATGCTGTGGCTCAACGCCAGCCGCGAGCGCATCAAGGGCGAGAACCCCGGCATCTCAGTCACGGAGATCTCCAAGAAGGCCGGAGAGATGTGGAGGGGCCTGGGCAAGGAGGACAAGGAGGTGAGGGGGTTAAGATAAGGGTTAAGATAAGGGTTGGGGGCGCTTGGCAAGGAGGACAAGGAGGTGAGGGGGTTAAGATAAGGGTTAAGGTTAGGGTCAGAGGGGGTTACACTGATGTGGTCGAGGGGATGGTGAGGCCGGACCGGTCACCAGCAGGTTTCCTTCTTGGACCTCTCCACTGTAACGTTGTCTTTTCCTCTCTCTCTCTCCCTCCCTCTCTCCCTCCCTCGCTCCTCTCACCCCTCCGCCCCCTCTCCCCTCCCCCCCATCTCTCCGTCCCTCTCTCTCCCTCTCTCCCCTCCCCCCCTCTCCCCTCCCCCCCATCTCTCCATCCCTCTCTCTCCCTCTCTCCCTCTCTCCGTCCCTCTCTCCCTCCCTCCCTCCCTCTCTCCGTCCCTCTCTCCCTCCCTCCCTCCTCTGTCCCCTCCCTCCCTCTCTCCGTCCCTCTCTCCCTCCCTCCCTCCCTCCCCCCCATCTCTCCGTCCCTCTCTCTCCCTCTCTCCCTCCCTCCCTCTCTCCGTCCCTCTCTCCCTCCCTCCCTCCCTCCGTCCCTCTCTCCCTCTCTCCCTCCCTCCCTCTCTCCGTCCCTCTCTCCCTCCCTCCGTCCCTCCTCTCTCCCCTCCCCCATCTCTCCGTCCCTCCCTCCCTCCCCTCTCCCCTCCCCCCTCTCTCCCCTCCCCCCCATCTCTCCGTCCCTCTCTCTCCCTCTCTCCCTCCCTCCCTCTCTCCCTCCCTCTCTCCCTCCCTCTCTCTAGGAGTGGGACGGTAAGGCTGTGGAGGCGAGGAAGGCGTACGAGAAGGCGAAGCAGGAGTACAACGAGAGCAGCGAGGGAGTCTCCGCCCTGGCCGCCAAGAAGTACACACCCCCTTACCCTTAACTGAGATCAGTGGATTCATAACCTCCCTCCCTTACCCTTAACTGAGATCAGTGGATTCATAACTGAGATCAGTGGATCCCTAACTGAGATCAGTGGATTCCTAACTGAGATCAGTGGATTCATAACCTCCCTCCCTTACCCTTAACTGAGATCAGTGGATTCATAACCTCCCTCCCTTACCCTTAACTGAGATCAGTGGATTCCTAACTGAGATCAGTGGATCCCTAACTGAGATCAGTGGATCCCTAACTTAGATCAGTGGATTCATAACCTCCCTCTCTTACCCTTAACTGAGATCAGTGGATCCCTAACTGAGATCAGTGGATTCATAACCTCCCTCCCTTACCCTTAACTGAGATCAGTGGATCCCTAACTGAGATCAGTGGATTCCTAACTGAGATCAGTGGATTCATAACCTCCCTCTCTTACCCTTAACTGAGATCAGTGGATCCCTAACTGAGATCAGTGGATCCCTAACTGAGATCAGTGGATCCCTAACTGAGATCAGCGGATTCCTAACTGAGATCAGTGGATTCCTAACTGAGATCAGTGGATTCCTAACTGAGATCAGTGGATTCCTAACTGAGATCAGTGGATCCCTAACTGAGATCAGTGGATCCCTAACTGAGATCAGTGGATTCCTACCCTCCTGACGCTGATGTCTTTCTGTCTTTGAATCTTCCAGGGAGGCCAAGAAGAAGCCAGCCAAGAAGGAGGAGAAGAGGAGAAAGGCTGCCGGAGCAGAGAAAGAGAAGGAGCGAGGAGGAGGTGGAGGAGGTGGAGGCGGAGGAGGAGGAGGCGTTGGTGGAGGAGGCAGTGACAGCTTCAAGAGCAAGGAGTTCATCGAGACGAGTGAGGATAGCGCGTCAGAGACTGAGCGCAAGAGCAAGAGCAAGTCCAAGTCCAAATCTAAGGCCAAGGCCGCGAGCAAAGAGGTGAGCTGACGTACCGCTGGAGAAGCTGAGGTTCAGTCCCTCTATGATCATACATTTATTCAGTGAGTGGATATATATATATAATAATATAAGGAACACTCCCAAAGTGTGGAAGAATCCCAGAATCCCTCCTCCACTCCCAAACACACCTGACTCCGGCTCAGGGGGGGTTCCATGTGGCAAAGCCCATTGAGACTGGTCCATCAGTACATGGGCAGGAGGAGAGACAGACGAATCCACCCATTCTCTTTTCTGGTCTGAGCATTTTATATGTTGAGGCTCTGTATTTAAAGACAATTGCAACAAATGTGTCAAAATGTTTCTAAAATAAGCCCAGGCTTCACCTAACGATGTCCTGAACCAATGACCTTCAGAGGATAATAAATAAAGTAATATCTTAAGAACATTGACTTTGGTTTCTCTCCCCAGGAGTCGGAGGAGGAGCTGGTGTCGACTCCCAACAGCTCGGAGCTCGAGGAGTCAGACTGAACACACACAGAGCGCACACTCTACAGCCATTAAATCCACCACTCAAGGACCAACCTTTGTACTCCTCTGTGCGTTTCTCCTGCTAAACACATCAGTTTCTTCGCAATCCAGGCCGCAAGAAAACCGGACTTTGGTTACACGCTCATTTCCTGCTTTTTTAGTTTATTGAATTCCATTCAAAATGGATCCATTGAATGACAGCCGTTAAAAAGAGCTTCTCACAACTTTGATATGTTCCAATTCTGGACTTGTGTTATCCTGCTGTCATCGCTACAAACCGGCTCATCAAACAACCCTTATTGAAAGGTAGTTGTCATGGTGACCAGGGGTTGGTTTTAGAATAATAGCATTGAAGAACTGCAACAGCTTTTAGAAGGTGTGTGCTGGGTAGGAGCAGGATGAGTAGCTGTTATGTTTGTTTCTTGTTTTAATGTCAGAACTTGAATCCAATTCAGTGGGGATGTTTTTTTTTGTGTTTTTTTTGTTTTTTCTTTCAGACTGATTAAATGATTTTTTTTTGTAAAAATTGTCGGGTTTGAATGTGATCTTCTATTCATTATAGATCTCTAGAGTAAGGGATCAGAATTACCATTCTTAATCCTAACGGGTGAGGTGCTGACCAGATGAAGCATGGTACCTAAACACCAGTCTAATCACTTGAACCACCACACTATCAGTCTGAACTCCGCCCACATCGACCTCTGTGGGCGTGGCTGCCTGGACCAGATCTTTGAGCCAATCAGAGAACACAACATGTGACGCCAACACGGTGCACTTTTTAACGGATACAGAATAAAGAACGGCCAGAACACTCCGCCGAGATACCCTGTAGTGCATCGTCCTGTTCTTAATAGAAGCTGCATCGTCTGTGATATTACGTAGCTTATTCTGGCTGTATTTACATACTAAGGTTGACGATTCCTTGAGTTTGTTCGGGAGATGCTGCGGCAACCTGTGTTTACGTAAACTACGACACAGTCCAGGATCAGCCTCGATGACGTGGTCCTCGAGGTCGACCAAGTGGTCCTAGAGGACGTGGTCCTCGAGGTCGACCAAGTGGTCCTAGAGGACGTGGTCCTAGAGGTCGACCAAGTGGTCCTAGAGGTCGTGGTCCTAGAGGGCGATCACGTGGTCCTAGAGGTCGTGGTCCTAGAGGGCGATCACGTGGTCCTAGAGGTCGACCAAGTGGTCCTAGAGGACGTGGTCCTAGAGGTCGTGGTCCTAGAGGGCGATCACGTGGTCCTAGAGGTCGTGGTCCTAGAGGGCGATCACGTGGTCCTAGAGGTCGACCAAGTGGTCCCAGAGGACGTGGTCCTAGAGGTCGACCAAGTGGTCCTAGAGGACGTGGTCCTAGAGGTCAACCAAGTGGTCCTAGAGGTCGTGGTCCTAGAGGTCGACCAAGTGGTCCCAGAGGACGTGGTCCTAGAGGTCGACCAAGTGGTCCTAGAGGACGTGGTCCTAGAGGTCGTGGTCCTAGAGGTCGACCAAGTGGTCCTAGAGGTCGTGGTCCTAGAGGGCGACCAAGTGGTCCTAGAGGACGTGGTCCTAGAGGTCGACCAAGTGGTCCTAGAGGTCGTGGTCCTAGAGGGCGATCACGTGGTCCTAGAGGTCGACCAAGTGGTCCTAGAGGTCGTGGTCCTAGAGGGCGACCAAGTGGTCCTAGAGGACGTGGTCCTAGAGGGCGATCACGTGGTCCTAGAGGTCGTGGTCCTAGAGGGCGATCACGTGGTCCTAGAGGTCGTGGTCCTAGAGGTCGACCCGGTGGTCCTAGAGGTCGTGGTCCTAGAGGGCGATCACGTGGTCCTAGAGGTCGTGGTCCTAGAGGGCGATCACGTGGTCCTAGAGGGCGACCAAGTGGTCCTAGAGGACGTGGTCCTAGAGGTCAACCAAGTGGTCCTAGAGGTCGTGGTCCTAGAGGTCAACCAAGTGGTCCTAGAGGACGTGGTCCTAGAGGTCGTGGTCCTAGAGGGCGATCATGTGGTCCTAGAGGATGTGGTCCTAGAGGTCGTGGTCCTAGAGGACGTGGTCCTAGAGGTCGTGGTCCTAGAGGGCGATCATGTGGTCCTAGAGGACGTGGTCCTAGAGGGCGATCACGTGGTCCTAGAGGTTGACCAAGTGGTCCTAGAGGTCGACCAAGTGGTCCTAGAGGTCGTGGTCCTAGAGGGCGATCACGTGGTCCTAGAGGGCCTCACACCCTAACAGGAAGTGAGGTTCTGTGATCATGATGGTCTGAAGGCTAGAGGAATGGCACCTTTCTTCATTTGTCCATGAATGGTACATGCAACGTGAAAAGGTCTTGGATCACAATGTAGGAGTATTTGAACTTCCAATTCAGGGATACACTTTGATCCAAAGAATGTCACCACCAGGGTCTCCCCCTCCAATGAAACAACCCATCAGCCAAGTCAAATGACCCACTCCTGACCATTGAAGCCCCCCCTGCCCCCTCACACCTGAATCCTGTTCTCCTGGTTTGTGTTGGTGTACCGTCTTCTCCTGCAATGCGGTGTTAACTTGTAGCCGACCAGTTAAGAAGCCATTTAACCAGGCCGGCTACTTAGGCCAGCAGAGTGGGGAGGCTGTGGTCTCTCTGTGGGACGGAGGTTAAAGCGCTCACTGGCTTTGGGGAGAGCACGACTTTACTCCTGCTGTGGCTTTTAAGAGCCAGGACTCCCTTTGTGTTGGTAGGAGATGAGTGGTGGTTCTCTCGCACTTCCCTCTTGCACAGTAATATTTGAAATATGATTATCAAATATATACGAATACATTTTGAAATGCCAAAGGTTCCAGCTTGCCCATGAACATTTATTTTGAAACAGTTGGTAAACCTCTATCTTATCTCGCATCTTTCGCATTCAATCGCATGTGCAAATGGAAAAAGAAGATGAATGCACATATTGACAATACCCCCTTTATAGTAAATATTTAGTATTACTGCCAGAAGACCACGGCCAGTGGAACAGTAGAGGTCAGCCGCCCTGTGCCCCAGGGCTTTATTTATGCCTCATAAACGAGCGTAAAGTCAAACATTACAAGGACTACACAAAGCAACACTATTTTTGAAATAATATGCTATAATAACACATTCATTTACTGATCAATATTCATATTACATTAAATTTCAATAATTTTTCTCTTTCTCAAGAAAAGAATCCTGTGTGCCAGGACCCTCGCATTCCACCATTTATACTGGTCTTTACTGGCCCAGGCCAGAAGGGACGATACGATCATTCCTTAAATGCCAGATTCACTGAACTACAAACGTCCCTCAGAAGCGAGAAAAGCGGAGAAAAATGTCGGACAAACTAAGTCTCGTCAACTATTTACATCAGTTATGAGGCGAATATCCAGCATTTCTCAATGAGTATCCTCCTACATAGTTAGACATTTAAATTATAATAGAGATTCACATACTTTTGAAACCAAGTGTAAAACTGTTATGGCCGTTTTTAGACCAGAGGTATTATGATAAGTGGGGCACATTCTGTGGTAGGTACATTCAAGTGACTTTGAGGCCGTCATGCAAAAGGAGACATCTGGCCCACGGGCGATAGGACGTCGGAACGTCCTTCTTTCTGCCGGCTGGCAGCTGCAGCAGAAGTGATGTTAGTTGACTTATGTTTATGCAAGAAGAGGCCTTGATTCATCATTTGATTAATTTTACCCCCCCCTCTGATTCTGAATTTGACGACTGGCGTTATTTGTGTAAATTGTGTTCATAACAGAATATACATCAGTTATATTTCAACAGGCCTTCCCCATGGATACGATTATTTTAGTTTTTTCCTTCATATTTTACGCATTAAACCTTCTACTAAGGAATTGCTGAATTTTATTTTGAAGAATTTGGTCAATATCAGACCGAAAGTAGATTTCATTTTTTATGCTGGCTTGACACTGGTTAATATACCAGTGATGTGTATATATATATATATATATACATACAGGGTGCGATTTGCCGGTGGGGATGGTGGGGATTATCCGACCCTCTGGTTTACACGTCCTACCCTCTGCTGAATTATTTTTATCCTCGGTGGGGATAAACATTATCCCCCCCACCCAAAGTATTTTCACCATTACATCGTAATAATTAACAACCAAAATAAACAGGGTCCGTCTTCATTTTGAAACATTTTAAAATGTTTCTCAAAATTATCCCCCCCTCTGGTTTTTTCACAAATCGCACCCTGTATATATATATATATATATATCCTGGGAGTTAAGTGTTTTCAGTTGATGTTGGGTTTTTGAAGTCTTTTGTTTATTTCTGGGTTGAGTGGGGTTGATGGGTTCGGGGTGTTGTTTAGTTGTGTGTTGTTCAATGCTTACATGTGTGTTTATTGTTGTCGCCACCATTTACATTTACATTTAGATTAAGGGCATTTAGCAGACATTTTTATCCAAAGCGACTTACAATAAGTGCATTTGTTACAATAAGTACATTTGTCATAAGAAGTGAAACAATATATCGCTGTCGGTACAGTAAAGATGTTCATAGAACCAAGTGCAAGTATTACAATCGCTAGGCTAACCCATTCCCAGTGTAAAGCAATGACAGCAGCTACTGTAGATGCTACACAATTAAGTACCTTGAATAAGTGCAATGTACAAGTGCCAGGACGTACAACATTCAATGGTGGCTGTGCATTGGTTTCTATGCAGAGTCGAGGTGAACTCTGAACAGGTGAGTTTTGAGTCTTTTGCGGAAGCTGGTGAGCGACTCTGCGATCCTGACATCGGTAGGGAGCTCGTTCCACCACTGAGGTCACAAAACAGAGAAAAGTTGTGACTTCGCTGATCGACCTTGCTTGCTCTTAGCGATGGCGGTACCAGACGTCCAGCTGAGGTAGTTGAGCGGAGGGATCGAGCTGGGGTGTGTGGCTTTACTAATGCTTGGAGGTAGGCAGGGGCAGTTCCATCGACTGCCTTGTATGCCAGTACCATCATCTTGAATCTGATGCGAGCTATTACAGGGAGCCAGTGGAGGTCTCGGAAGAGGGGGGTTACATGTGAGAACTTTGGTAGGTTGAACACGAGGCGCGCTGCTGCATTCTGGATGCGCTGCAAGGGTTTAATCGCAGAGGCAGGGAGTACAGCCAGGAGCGAGTTGCAGTAGTCGAGGCGGGAGATGACCAGTGATTGGACTAGAAGCTGAGCTGCTTCCCTTGTGAGGAAGGGCCGGATCCTGCGGATGTTGTAAAGTGCAAATCTGCAGGATCGGGCCACCGCAGTGATGTTTGCGGTGCAACATAACTGATTGTCCAACACTACACCAAGGTTTTTGGCAGTTGGAGAAGGAGATACAGTGATGTTCTCAACAGTGACGAGTAAGTCCATGTGTGGGCAATCTTTCCCTGGCATTAGGAGGAGCTCAGTCTTGTTGAGGTTAAGCCTCAGGTGATGGGCAGTTGTCCAGGTGCTGACTTCTGCCAGACATTCAGATATGCGTGTTGCAATCAGGACTTTGTCAGATGAGGGAAAGGAGAGAAATAGCTGAGTGTCGTCAGCATAGCAGTGATAGGAGCAGTGACCACCATCAATGACTGTGTCATGTTATATATATATATATATATATGCTATGCAGCGCTACGGGAACACAGAGCATGTTTACCCGGGACGGTTTCCTGTATGACAGCGATGTGGACCAATATCTGGTTTAGTCTTCTCTCTGCCTCTGAACAGACTGGCAGCCGCACCGCACTGCTTCTAATGGCGGTGGGATTCTAAAGTGTGTTAATGCGGCTCCAGCTTTATGTTACCACTAACTGACCACCAACTTAATGGATCCACTTAGTCAAAAGAAGAAGAGACCGAGATGATGACTTCTCGTCTCTGGTCCCTGGACACATCCCTATAGCGCCACGCTGAGACGTATTGGAGGCCATTAGTCCACCCTCCCTCCATCCTCTCAGGGAGGGTGTGTGACCAGACACAGAGTGCATGTCAAAGACAACATGATAGCGTCACTCTGGAACACAAAGGGAATGGGATTAACAGACGGACCAGGGTGTTCAGCTGTGACAGGTCCTCTGCCTATCGTTCTTATGGAGACCCTCATTGAACCTATCTCACATGTGAGCTACAGAAAGAGTGTCTCAGAGACAGCAAAGAGACTACAGGTACGACCACAGCTCTAACCTCAGACGCATGTGGGAGGAATAGCACATACGAATCCATGGAGCTGAGGATCAGCGATGACCACATCAGGTCCACGCCGACCCCGTGGAGAAGATGCCCCAAAGGCCCCTAGACCCCTACTAATAGGCTAAAACCTGGTTGTCGCACTGACAGAGCACAGAGGTCCTCAACAACACACTTCAACCATCCCAGGTGGTGGGCCCCAGCCAGGACAGCTTCCATCAGGTGGACAGAATGGAGAAATTTAAACCTGCCTATTTCGCTGTGAGCATATTGAGATTTGTTAAGATTTAAGCAGAATAACGTATGTGTTCTATGTATCTAGAGAGAGAAAGAGTATGGGAGGAGGGAGATCAATTAGACCCTCCCATTCAGGGGGGTCGGGGGGGGGGGTTGGATCCAGTCCATCCCATCAACCATTACAGCAGAAGGGTGGGAGAGGGGAGAGGGAGAAAGCTTCTCTGGCAGTGACCACATCTTGAGTAGCAGTGAGGAGGAGAGTCCATCCGTTGGCGCTCACCATTTGTCCTTTAGCACTCGGGTTGGGATATATCTCGAGAGATTACCATTGTTATTATTATTAGTAGTATATATATATAGGAAGAGCTGCAGCCATGGGCTCCATGTTGGGGGCCTTCGTGACCGACTTCTTCACCTACGAGACGACCAAGTCTGTGGTGGTCAAGAGTTGGTTGGTGGGCATAGTCAACCGCATCATCCAGCTGCTCATCATCATCTACTTTGTCGGGTCAGTGTTGTGTGTCTGTCAATGTTGTGCGTGTGTGTGTGCGTGTGTGACAAATTTTTTTTTGACTGAAGGAAAGTACAATTCAGTTCAATTTATATTCTGACGGCAAACCAACTTGGATTTTAAGATAAATGACAAGCTTTAATTCTACTGATCACTGCATCCTATTGCCGCTATAATAAAATATTATGAAATATGTGTGTAATAGAACAAAAGTAACAAAAAGTACAGATTTCCGTATTCTTTTATTTCTACATTGTTCTACATAAACCAAACCCACGGCGTGATGAATGACTTGGCGTATACTGTGCGGCAGCTACGTGTTCCTCTACGAGAAGGCGTACCAGCAGAACGATACCGGGGTCGAGTCTTCCGTGATGACCAAAGTCAAGGGCTTCGGTTACCAGGACAACCAGGTCCAGGACACGGCCGACTACGTCTATCCCCCCCAGGTGGGCCGCTAGATAACCCCTGACCCTCTGGGATCCCATTGTGTTCTGGATTGTTCAGAATCAGAATCATTTATTGCCATTTATGCTTACATAGTAGGTAGTTGTCTCAGCGTTCCAGTGTGTGTGTTTCAACAAATATAGTGTAACAGGACAGAACAGTGCTAACAAGACATAACAGGACAATCAAAGCAATGGCTGATGAGATACATACTAGATAATAAAGTGCAAGTGCAGCATTAAGTCTAATGTGATTCTATTCCTGGACAGGTACCACACACACACACACACACACACACACACACATTATAACAATGTAATCATTTTGTGCCTTTCCCGATTATAACTCGTTTTCCTCTAATGTTATACACGATTTTTCACTTCTAAATGTGCACAAATTTGTGTGACAATATAAAACAAAACCTTCTGACAGTATTAATCAAATTTTTGACAGACATCAAATAGACAGCCTCCCATTGAGGTTCCGGGGTGCCACCCTGGAGCCCCAGGGGATACAGCCATCCAGCACACTCAGCTCCAGCTGACGCTTGACATACGGCTTGAGCTCCTCCTGCTCAACTGTTACTGGCCAGCCCTGCAACAGCCATAGCTTTACTTGTGACAGCGCCGGGTCTCTTTCAGTCCACTGTTTGGTTTGCTTTGCTGTCACCGGAGAGTCAGACAGTCTGTCTAACAAAAACACAGTCTCTGGAAGTATGTTAGTTTGGCTCGGTGACTCTGGGAGGGGAAGATACATACGCAATGTGATACTGATACGCTGACAAAGTTGATGCCCAGCGCTGCATTCTTGCTGATGCCATGGGTGAAGTACCTCACTAAACAGGCCCAGCAAGGGCTTATGGTCTGTAAAAATGGTAAATGGGCAACCATACAGGTACGGGTGGAACCGTTTCACAGCAAAAACTACAGCTAGCTGAGAGTAACCCTTTTCTGCTGATGAGAGTGCGAGACACGTACCCAATAGGCTTTTCACCTCTGTCCTCCGTACAATGTGAAAGGACCGCCCCACGCCGTAGGGTGATGCATCACAGGATACGACAACTTCCTTGTCTGGGTCAAAGTGCACGAGTACTGTTGCTGAGTGCAACAGTTCTTTTACCTGCTGAAAAGCTGTCTCTTGAGCTTGCTGCCAATTCCAGGAACAGTCTTTGTGCAGCAGCTGATAGATGGGGGCGAGCACAGTGGAGAGTTCAGGCAAGAACTTCCAATAATAGTTCACTAAGCCCAAGAATGACCTGAGTTCTGCCGCATTCTTTGGACTAGGAGCCTCCTTTATCGCCCTCACCTTCTCTGTCATGGGGAAAAGACCCTGAGCTGAAATCCTATGACCCAGGTAGGTGACACTTGGAGCCTGGAAAACGCTTTTAATGCGCTTTAAACGCAGCCCGGCCTCCTTCATTCTTTAGCACCTGATCGAGGTTTTGCAGATGCTCCTCTTCTGTATTACCTGTCACCAAAATGTCGTCTAGGTAGACAGAAACATGGACAACCTCCTGCAGGACATTCCCCATGGTGCGTTGAAAAATGGCTGGGCTGGACGCGACGCCGAAAGCCATGCGGTTGTACTTGAACAGACCCTTGTGGGTGTTGATGGTCACGTATTGTTTAGAGTCCGCGTCCAGCAGCAGCTGTTGGTATGCGTGACTCATGTCCAGTTTTGTATACGTTTGTCCTCCTGCCAGTGTGGCGAACAAATCCTCAACTCGTGGCAGGGGATAAGTGTCAAGCTGTGAGGCTTGGTTAATTGTCATTTTGTAATCACCACATACCCGCACCTCACCATCCTCCTTCAGCACAGGCACAATCGGGGCTGCCCAGTCAGAGAACTCCACAGGTTCAATAACACCTGACCGCTGCAGCCTATCCAACTCCGATTCCACCTTAGCCCTCATAGCGTATGGCACTGTGCGTGGTTTACAAAAACTTGGCTTTGCGTTGGGGTCCACGGTCAACTTCACTGTTGTGCCGCGGAGGGTGCCAAGCTCATCCCTAAAAACGTCTGCATACTTTGATAGGATGTCTCCAACCACTCTCATGTGCATGATTTCCCCCCAATTGAGCCAGATTTTCTTTAGGAGGTCCCGTCCATTCAAACTAGGTCCCACCCCGTCTACCATGATCAGCTTCACTTTAGCCGACTGGCCTTCATACATCACGTCTACTTCTATAGCTCCAAGTAGAGGGATGCACTCACTGGTGTATTGTCTCAGTCTGATGTCAGTCTTTCTTAAAGTAGGCGCTTTTCCAGAGCACCACAACCTGCAGTAGGTGGTATGACTTATCACCGAAACTGAGGCACCCGTGTCCACCTCCATTGTCATCTCTTTTCCAATTATTTGAAGCGTTGAGCAGATCGGGGCTTCCCGGGGTTGACTGAGGTCAAAATTAAACATGTTAAATGAACACTGCTCCTCCGGTCCTCCGCTTTGCAGATGATGCGTTTTCATTTGGGCTTTTGACTCTTCCCACTCCTTTTTCCTTTTTAGCACCTCTGCACTTCTTGGCTACGTGCCCCTTTTTCTGGCAGTTATGACAAGCGGCCTCTTTAAAACCACAGTCGTTAGCAAGATGCGCTCCCCCACACCGGTAACACTCAACTGACTTCATCGGCTTGCCTCTCCCGCCATCTCTAAACAGACGGTGAACGGCGCTCTGTGGCTCACTGGCGTTAGCTGCTTGAATGTCTGATAGCTGCCGTTCCCATTGCATGAGCAATCTCCAGCGCCTTCTTGAAAGTTAGCGTGACTTCACCTAGCAATCGGCGCTGAATGCTGTCAGCGTTGATACCACAGACTAACCTGTCTTGTAGCATGTCGTCAAGCACCGGTCCAAACTCACAATATTCCGACAGTTGTCTCTGAATGTGTGTGGAACTTGAAGCGCTGAATAGACGGCTTGGTGTTGTGATGCTCTTGCAGCAGCGTCACCAACTCATTTAATGTTAAGGCTTCCGTGGCGTTGCTTAGTTGCATACCAACTTGTACGTCTTGGCACCGCACACACTGAGGAGAATCGATCTTTGCCTTTCCTCCTCCTCAATGCCATTCGCCAGGAAAAAGTGCTCAAGTCTGTCGCCATATTCAAACCAGTCACCATCCAGCTCGATGAATTCACTGAGCGTGCAGGCCGTAGTAGTAGCCATGCTTCCAGCTAAAACTACACAGAACTTCTTCTCCGACACAAACTACACGTTACGCATTCATCGATGTTTTAATCCTCGTCGCCAAGAGTGTGGTAACCCGAGGGCAATAATGCACGCACACGTTGAACTCAGTTAGAGTCTTTACTGAAAACCAACTCATGGCGTAACAGCCAAAGTATAGAACGATACCCTCCGCTGCAGAGCGAACTGTAGAGCCCCCCCGGTGGCGTACACAGGTATAGGCACAAAGGTTCCGGGGGGCCGGATATAAATGAGTGCAACACTAATTCAGTCTATAACAAAACGTCTCCTGAACTTGTGGTAGAAAATAACCAAGTTCTATCACTTCAACTAACTAAGAGATCATGAGGAATCGAGGAGTCCGAAGCAAGTACTGACATAAGACTCTATCGCTGAAAAAGTAACAACAAAGCCGAGTAGTTTGCAAAGCACTGCCGGTCAAAAGTTTCCCATATGAGATGTCCGCCCACGGCCGGTCAGTCATACATTCCTTTAAGCTTGTGGTCAACATCAACTAATCTAAACACCAGGTTGAGGTCAGCACGCCTTGACCCCAGACTCTCTGGCGCCGTGTCAAGCCTTAGCTACGATTCCAGAGGTGGTTTAGATGCTTTCTACTATTTGATATATAGGCCTAATAATAATCATAGTTTGCCATAAAAATGTAATCGTTAATTTCTTCCATAAACTCTAACCCTATGGTGAGTGATTGTGTTTCACATTGTGCATGTGCATCCTGCTCATTGTGGTGTTCCTCAGGGCGCTGGTGTGTTCTGCATCATCACCAAGGTCATCGTCACGGACAACCAGACGCGGGGCCTCTGTGAAGAGGTGAGGATTCCTCTGAACGGTTCGGTCATAATACCAGCAGAAACTGGTTTAAAAGTTCTTTAAATCGGTGGACATTTATCATGTGTGTGTTCTCAGCC